>NW_025534609.1:90000-142500 GCF_020615455.1 Coregonus clupeaformis | reverse complement strand
GGTCAGGGTGGTTATAATGGTCAGGGTGGTTATAATGGTCAGGGTGGTTATAATGGTCAAGGTGGTTGGTTATAATGGTCAGGGTGGTTATAATGGTCAGGGTGGTTATAATGGTCAGGGTGGTTATAATGGTCAGGGTGGTTATAATGGTCAGGGTGGTTATAATGGTCAGGGTGGTTATAATGGTCAAGGTGTTTGGTTATAATGGTCAGGGTGGTTGGTTATAATGGTCAGGGTGGTTGGTTATAATGGTCAGGGTGGTTGGTTATAATGGTCAGGGTGGTTATAATGGTCAAGGTGGTTGGTTATAATGGTCAGGGTGGTTGGTTATAATGGTCAGGGTGGTTGGTTATAATGGTCAGGGTGGTTATAATGGTCAGGGTGGTTATAATGGTCAGGGTGGTTATAATGGTCAAGGTGGTTGGTTATAATGGTCAGGGTGGTTGGTTATAATGGTCAGGGTGGTTATAATGGTCAGGGTGGTTATAATGGTCAGGGGGGTTATAATGGTCAGGGTGGTTATAATGGTCAGGGTGGTTATAATGGTCAGGGTGGTTGGTTATAATGGTCAGGGTGGTTATAATGGTCAGGGTGGTTATAATGGTCAGGGTGGTTATAATGGTCAGGGTGGTTATAATGTGTGTGTGTGTGTGTGTGTATATAATCTGTGTCTGTGTGTGTGTGTGTGTGTGTTTGTGTGTGTGTGTATATAATGTGTGTGTGTGTGTGTGTGTGTATATATATAATGTGTGTGTGTGTGTGTCTAGGTGAACCAGACTCTGCTCCTCCTCTACCTGGCTGTGTTCAGTGTTCGTGTTCCGGAGCGTCTCCGCTGCTTCCTGGTTTCAGTTCCTGGTCCAAACCCCGCCCACTGGCCTGCTGCGTCCTCATTGGCCCATAGCCTCTGTCAGCATGGCGACCTGGAAGCCCTGCAGTTGCCTCGCTCCTGGTTGGACGCCACATCGCTAGGGCGGGTCCTTCTTAGCAACGCTCCCAAGCACCTCAACTTCTCCCGTTGCCCCACGTTACGACAAACTGTCATCCAATCGCTGACTGGCGCCAGAGTGAGAGACTCAACGAGATTGGTCAGCCTGAATCTCAGTGGTGTAGGCCACACCTCCAATTATCCAGAGTGCAGTAGAGCGCGGGGAGAGGAGGAGCTTGTTGCCGAGGCGATGAGCCGGCTGGTTATTGGCTGTCCCAATCTGTCACACCTCAACCTGTTACACACGCACTATCACCATGACAACACACACACACCTGGGCTGGAGGACAACGCACACCTGTGTACCAGCCTCGCCAAACTCACGCACCTCCGCTCGCTGGCGCTGCCCGCCTGCGCCCTGTCGGACGGTTCGCACGCGCCCTCCCCTTCCCCCGCCCCCTCCCCCTCCTCGCTGCTGCTGGGGCTGAGGAAGCCGTCCCGCGTGGGGCTCCGGACCTACAGGCCGCGCTCTGAGGACTCTCTCCCCAGGGAGGGCGCCTCTTCCGGGCTGGGTACCCTGCTGGCTGGCTGCCCCTCTCTGGAGGTTCTGGAGTTAACAGGACCGGGCTTCGTCTCCGCCCTGCCGCGTCTCGAGCCCTGTGCCAGGGTGTGCGTGGATCAGAGGGCGTGCGTGTGCGCGCGCGGGGTCGGGGACTCGCACGTTGCCGCGCTCCGGGGGTTCCGGGGGCTGCGGAGGCTGACGCTGGCGGGGTTGCCGGGGATCCTGAAGGGGAACGGGCTGGTGCAGGTCTCTGAGCACTGCCGGGACCTGCAGGCTTTATCACTGGCCAACCTGGGGTCCTTGAAGACCTGGAACTACAGCGCCGCCCTGCTGGAGACACTGAGGAACTGCACACAGCTCACAGAGCTACGGTGAGGAGACAACTGATGAAGATCTGGTTTGGAGGGAAACGTTGTCAATAAAAAGCGGTGATCATCAACAGGCTGTTCTTTATTAGTCCGGTGCACAACTGAGCAAGAGGACAAATACATTAGAGTGTCTAGTTTGAGAAACAGGCGCCTCACAGGTCCTCAACTGGCAGCTTCATTAAATAGTACCCGCAAAACACCAGTCTCAACGTCAACAGTGAAGTGGAGAATCCGGGATGCTGACTGGCCAATAAAAATAAAAGATTAAGATGGGCAGTCTGAGATATGGCTTTTTCTTTGCAACTCTGCCTAGAAGGTCAGCATCCCGGAGTCGCCTCTTCACTGTTGACGTTGACGTTGAGACTGGTGTTTTGCGGGTACTATTTAATGAAGCTGCCAGTTGAGGACCTGTGAGGCGTCTGTTTCTCAAACTAGACACTAATGTATTTGTCCTCTTGCTCAGTTGTGCACCGGGGCCTCCCACTCCTCTTTCTATTCTGGTTAGAGTTAGGTTGCTGATGCTCCAGATACTCAACTAGTCTCAAGAAGGACAGTTTTATTGCTTCTTTAATCAGCACAACAGTTTTCAGCTGTGCTAACATAATTGCAAAAGGGTTTTCTAATGATCAATTAGCCTTTTAAAATGATAAACTTGGATTAGCAAACACAACGTGCCATTGGAACACAGGACTGATGGTTGCTGATAATGGGCCTCTGTACGCCTATGTAGATATTCCATTAAAAATCAGCCGTTTCCAGCTACAATAGCCATTTACAACATCAACAATGTCTACACTGTATTTCTGATCAATTTGATGTTATTTTAATGGACAATTGTTTTTATTTTCTTTCGAAAACAAGGACATTTGAATGGTTGTGTGTGTGTGTGTGTGTGTATATATATATATATATATATGTATGTATGTATATATATATACAGTTGAAGTCGGAAGTTTACATACACTTAGGTTTTTCAACCACTCCACACATTTCTTGTTAACAAACTATAGTTTTGGCAGGTCGGTTAGGACATCTACTTTGTGCAATTTTTCCAGCAATTGTTTACAGACAGATTATTTCACTTATAATTCACTGTATCACAATTCCAGTGGGTCAGAAGTTTACATACACTAAGTTGACTGTGCCTTTAAACAGCTTGGAAAATTCCAGGAAATGATGTCAAGGCTTTAGAAGCTTCTGATAGGCTAATTGACATCATTTGAGTCAATTGGAGGTGTACCTGTGGATGTATTTCAAGCCCTACCTTCAAACTCAGTGCCTCTTTGCTTGACATCATGGGAAAATCAAAATACATCAGCCAAGACCTCAGGAAAAAAAATGGGAGACCTCCACAAGTCTGGATCATCCTTGGGAGCAATTTCCAAATGCCTGAAGGTACCACGTTCATCTGTACAAACAATAGTATGCAAGTATAACCACCATGGGACCACGCAGCCGTCATATCGCTCAGGAAAGAGACACATTCTGTCTCCTAGAGATGAACGTACTTTGGTGCGAAAAGTGCAAATCAATCCCAGAACCACAGCAAAGGACCTTGTGAAGATGCTGGAGGAAACAGGTACAAAAGTATCTATATCCACAGTAAAACGAGTCCTATATCGACATAACATGAAAGGCCGCTCAGCTCTGTCAGGAGGAATGGGCCAAAATTCACCAAACTTATTGTGGGAAGCTTGTGGAAGGCTACCCGAAAACGTTTGACCCAAGTTAAACAATTTAAAGGCAATGCTACCAAATACTAATTGAGTGTATGTAAACTTCTGACCCACTGGGAATGTGATTAAATAAATACAAGCTGAAATAAATCATTCTCTCTACTATTATTCTGACATTTCACAGTCTTAAAATAAAGTGGTGATCCTAACTGACCTAAAACAGGGAATTTTTTACTAGGATTAAATGTCAGGAATTGTGAAAAACTGAGTTTAAATGTAGGTATCAACTGTGTATGTGTGTGTCTAGGTTGGAGCAGCCCTACCTGGTGTGTAGCGGTGCATTCTGGGAGGCGTTGTCATGCTGCTCTCGTCTCCGCCGCCTCTGTCTCGTCTCTCGGAACGGAACCTTCCACCCCGCTGCCGTGGTGACCTTCATGGAGCGTTGCCGTGACGTCATGGTGTGTCACATGTTCTTGGGCGGAACTCTGGTGGCGTGCCGCACACTGCAGAAAACACTGTTAGACCGGTGAGTCTGTCTCTGTCTGATCGGACCGGTGAGTCTGTCTGTCTGTGTGTCGGATCGGTGGGTCTGTCTGTCGGATCGGTGAGTCTGTCTCTGTCTGTCGGATCGGTGAGTATGTCTGTCTGTCTGTCGGATCGGTGAGTCTGTCTGTCTGTGTGTCGGATCGGTGGGTCTGTCTGTCGGATCGGTGAGTCTGTCTCTGTCTGTCGGACCGGTGAGTATGTCTGTCTGTGTGTCGGATCGGTGGGTCTGTGTGTCGGATCGGTGGGTTTCTCTGTCTGATCGGTGAGTCTGTGTGTCGGATCGGTGAGTCTGTCTCTCTGTCTGTCGGATCGGTGAGTCTATCGGATCGGTGAGTCTGTGTGTCTGTGTGTCGGATCGGTGGGTCTGTGTGTCGGATCGGTGGATCTGTCTCTGTCGGATTGGTGGGTTTCTCTGTCTGATCGGTGAGTCTGTCTGTCTGTGTGTCGGATCGGTGGGTCTGTGTGTCGGATCGGTGGATCTGTCTCTGTCGGATCGGTGGGTTTCTCTGTCGGATCGGTGAGTCTGTCTGTCTGTGTGTCGGATCGGTGAGTTTCTCTGTCTGATCGGTGAGTCTGTGTGTCGGATCGGTGGGTCTGTCTGTCGGATCGGTGAGTCTGTCTCTGTCTGTCGGACCGGTGAGTATGTCTGTCTGTGTGTCGGATCGGTGGGTCTGTGTGTCGGATCGGTGGGTTGCTCTGTCTGATCGGTGAGTCTGTGTGTCGGATCGGTGGGTCTGTCTCTGTCTGATCGGTGAGTCTGTCTCTCTGTCTGTCGGATCGGTGAGTCTATCGGATCGGTGAGTCTGTGTGTCGGATCGGTGGATCTGTCTCTGTCGGATCGGTGGGTTTCTCTGTCGGATCGGTGAGTCTGTCTCTGTCTGTCGGACCGGTGAGTATGTCTGTCTGTGTGTCGGATCGGTGGGTCTGTCTCTGTCGGATCGGTGAGTCTGTCTGTCTGTGTGTCGGATCGGTGGGTCTGTCTGTCGGATCGGTGGGTTTCCCTGTCTGATCGGTGAGTCTGTGTGTCGGATCGGTGGGTCTGTCTCTGTCTGATCGGTGAGTCTGTCTCTCTGTCTGTCGGATCGGTGAGTCTGTCTTTCTGTCTGTCGGATCGGTGAGTCTATCGGATCGGTGAGTCTGTGTGTCGGATCGGTGGATCTGTCTCTGTCGGATCGGTGGGTTTCTCTGTCGGATCGGTGAGTCTGTCTCTGTCTGATCGGTGAGTCTGTCTCTGTCTGATCGGTGAGTCTGTCTCTGTCTGATCAGTGAGTCTGTCTCTGTCTGATCGGTGAGTCTGTCTCTGTCTGATCGGTGAGTCTGTCTCTGTCTGATCGGTGAGTCTGTCTCTGTCTGATCGGTGAGTCTGTCTCTCTGTCTGATCGGTGAGTCTGTCTCTGTCTGATCGGTGAGTCTGTCTCTGTCTGATCGGTGAGTCTCTCTGTCTGATCGGTGAGTCTGTCTCTGTCTGATCGGTGAGTCTGTCTCTGTCTGATCGGTGAGTCTGTCTCTGTCTGATCGGTGAGTCTGTCTCTGTCTGATCGGTGAGTCTGTCTCTGTCGGATCGGTGGGTCTGTCTGTCAGATCGGTGGGTCTGTCTCTGTCTGTCGGATCGGTGGGTCTGTCTCTGTCTGTCGGATCGGTGGGTCTGTCTCTGTCGGATCGGTGGGTCTGTCTCTCTGTCTGTCTGATCGGTGAGTCTGTCTCTGTCTGATCGGTGAGTCTGTCTCTGTCTGATCGGTGGGTCAGTCGGATCGGTGAGTCTGTCTCTGTCTGATCGGTGAGTCTGTCTCTCTGTCTGTCTGATCGGTGAGTCTGTCTCTGTCTGATCGGTGAGTCTGTCTCTGTCGGATCGGTGAGTCTGTCTCTGTCTGATCGGTGAGTCTGTCTCTCTGTCTGTCTGATCGGTGAGTCTGTCTCTGTCTGATCGGTGAGTCTGTCTGATCGGTGAGTCTGTCTCTGTCTGATCGGTGGGTCTGTCTCTGTTGGATCAATCAATCAATCAATCAATTTTATTTTATATAGCCCTTCATACATCAGCTGATATCTCGAAGTGCTGTACAGAAACCCAGCCTAAAACCCCAAACAGCTAGTAATGCAGGTGTAGAAGCACGGTGGCTAGGAAAAACTCCCTAGAAAGGCCAAAACCTAGGAAGAAACCTAGAGAGGAACCAGGCTATGAGGGGTGGCCAGTCCTCTTCTGGCTGTGCCGGGTGGAGATTATAACAGAACCATGCCAAGATGTTCAAAAATGTTCATAAGTGACAAGCATGGTCAAATAATAATCAGGAATAAATCTCAGTTGGCTTTTCATAGCCGATCATTAAGAGTTGAAAACAGCAGGTCTGGGACAGGTAGGGGTTCCATAACCGCAGGCAGAACAGTTGAAACTGGAATAGCAGCAAGGCCAGGCGGACTGGGGACAGCAAGGAGTCACCACGGCCGGTAGTCCCGACGTATGGTCCTAGGGCTCAGGTCTCTCAGTTGGCTTTTCATAGCCGATCATTAGGAGTTGAAAACAGCAGGTCTGGGACAGGTAGGGGTTTCGTAACCGCAGGCAGAACAGTTGAAACTGGAATAGCAGCAAGGCCAGGCGGACTGGGGACAGCAAGGAGTCACCGGATCGGTGGGTCTGTCTCTCTGTCTGTCTGATCGGTGAGTCTGTCTCTGTCTGATCGGTGGGTCTGTCTCTGTCGGATCGGTGAGTCTCTCTGTCTGTCGGATCGGTGAGTCTGTCTCTGTCTGATCGGTGAGTCTCTCTGTCTGTCGGATCGGTGAGTCTGTCTCTGTCTGATCGGTGAGTCTGTCGGATCGGTGGGTCTGTCTCTGTCTGATCGGTGAGTCTGTCTCTCTGTCTGTCTGATCGGTGAGTCTGTCTCTGTCTGATCGGTGGGTCTGTCTCTGTCGGATCGGTGGGTCTGTCTCTCTGTCTGTCTGATCGGTGAGTCTGTCTCTGTCTGATCGGTGAGTCTGTCTCTCTGTCTGTCGGATCGGTGAGTCTGTCTGTCTGTGTGTCGGATCGGTGGGTCTGTCTGTCGGATCGGTGAGTCTGTCTCTGTCGGACCGGTGAGTATGTCTGTCTGTGTGTCGGATTGGTGGGTCTGTGTGTCGGATCGGTGGGTTTCTCTGTCTGATCGGTGAGTCTGTGTGTCGGATCGGTGGGTCTGTCTCTGTCTGATCGGTGAGTCTGTCTCTCTGTCTGTCGGATCGGTGAGTCTGTGTGTCGGATCGGTGGATCTGTCTCTGTCGGATCGGTGGGTTTCTCTGTCGGATCGGTGGGTCTGTCTCTCTGTCTGTCGGATCGGTGAGTCTGTCTCTGTCTGATCGGTGAGTCTGTCTCTCTGTCTGTCTGATCGGTGAGTCTGTCTCTCTGTCTGTCTGATCGGTGAGTCTGTCTCTGTCTGATCGGTGGGTCTGTCTCTGTCGGATCGGTGGGTCTGTCTGATCGGTGGGTCTGTCTCTGTCTGATCGGTGGGTCTGTCTCTGTCGGATCGGTGGGTCTGTCTGATCGGTGGGTCTGTCTCTGTCTGATCGGTGAGTCTGTCTCTGTCGGATCGGTGGGTCTGTCTCTCTGTCTGTCGGATCGGTGAGTCTGTCTCTGTCGGATCGGTGAGTCTGTCTCTCTGTCTGTCTGATCGGTGAGTCTGTCTCTGTCTGATCGGTGGGTCTGTCTCTGTCTGATCGGTGAGTCTGTCTCTCTGTCTGTCTGATCGGTGAGTCTGTCTCTGTCTGATCGGTGAGTCTGTCTCTGTCGGATCGGTGAGTCTGTCTGTCTGTCTGTCTGATCGGTGAGTATGTCTCTGTCTGATCGGTGAGTCTGTCTCTGTCGGATCGATGGGTCTGTCTCTCTGTCTGTCTGATCGGTGAGTCTGTCTCTGTCTGATCGGTGAGTCTGTCTGTCGGACCGGTGAGTCTCTCTGTCTGTCGGATCGGTGAGTCTGTCTCTGTCGGATCGGTGAGTCTGTCTCTCTGTCTGTCGGATCGGTGGGTCTGTCTCTCTGTCTGTCGGATCGGTGGGTCTGTCTCTGTCGGATCGGTGGGTCTGTCTCTCTGTCTGTCGGATCGGTGGGTCTGTCTCTGTCTGATCGGTGAGTCTGTCTCTGTCTGATCGGTGAGTCTGTCTCTGTCTGATCGGTGAGTCTATCTCTGTCTGATCGGTGAGTCTGTCTCTGTCTGATCGGTGAGTCTGTCTCTGTCTGATCGGTGAGTCTGTCTCTGTCTGATCGGTGAGTCTGTCTCTGTCTGATCGGTGAGTCTGTCTCTGTCTGATCGGTGAGTCTGTCTCTGTCTGATCGGTGAGTCTGTCTCTGTCTGATCGGTGGGTCTGTCTCTGTCGGATCGGTGAGTCTGTCTCTGTCGGATCGGTGAGTCTGTTTGTCTCTGTCTGTCGGATCAATGGGTCTGTCTCTCTGTCTGTCTGATCGGTGAGTCTGTCAGTCAAGTTATAATGATATTTCTATATAATGATATTTCTATATAATGTTATTTCTATATAATGTTATTTCTATATAATGATATTTCTATATAATGATATTTCTATATAATGTTATTTCTATATAATGATATTTCTATATAATGATATTTCTATATAATGTTATTTCTATATAATGATATTTCTATATAATGATATTTCTATATAATGTTATTTCTATATAATGATATTTCTATATAATGATATTCCTATATAATGATATTTCTATATAATGATATTTCTATATAATGATATTTCTATATAATGATATTCCTATATAATGATATTTCTATATAATGATATTTCTATATAATGGTATTTCTATATAATGATATTTCTATATAATGATATTCCTATATAATGATATTTCTATATAATGGTATTTCTATATAATGATATTTCTATATAATAATATTTCTATATAATGATATTCCTATATAATGATATTTCTATATAATGATATTTCTATATAATGATATTCCTATATAATTATATTTCTATATAATGATATTTCTATATAATGATATTTCTATATAATGATATTTCTATATAATGGTATTTCTATATAATGATATTTCTATATAATGATATTCCTATATAATGGTATTTCTATATAATGATATTTCTATATAATGATATTTCTATATAATGATATTCCTATATAATGATATTTCTATATAATGATATTTCTATATAATGGTATTTCTATATAATGATATTCCTATATAATGATATTTCTATATAATGATATTTCTATATAATGATATTCCTATATAATGATATTCCTATATAATGATATTCCTATATAATGGTATTTCTATATAATGATATTTCTATATAATGATATTTCTATATAATGATATTTCTATATAATGATATTCCTATATAATGATATTTCTATATAATGATATTTCTATATAATGATATTCCTATATAATGATATTTCTATATAATGATATTTCTATATAATGATATTCCTATATAATGATATTTCTATATAATGATATTTCTATATAATGATATTTCTATATAATGATATTCCTATATAATGATATTTCTATATAATGAAACCCTGCCCTTCCTCTAGTTTCTCTGTGGAGCGTCCGGCTCTCAGTGTGGTCATCTACCCACTGCTCCATGAAGACCTTCCATTGGTCATCAGAGACATGCCCCTCCCACTGCTCGATCAACTGACCCTCTTCCAGAGCCGCGTTGCCCAGGCCCCGCCCTCATCACAATGGCGACGCCAGAGTGTGAAGAGGCAACCAGCCAATCAGAGCACCAAAGACCTCATCACCATGGTAACGCCAGTGTGAAGAGGCAACGAGCCAATCAGAGCACCTAAGACCTCATCACCATGGTGACGCCAGAGAGTGAAGAGGCATCTGGCCAATCAGAGCTCCTCAGACTAGAGGTCTTCACGGGTCCAAAAAGTTAGACCCGTTCCGAAATGGACCTGGGGCTTTCCCACCCGGACCCAAAATGCATAAATTATTTTGTTTAAGATAGAGACCCGATCCGAACGGACCCGAGGACAACTAGACCCGTTCCATATAGACCTGGTCGGATCCAGACCTGATCCAAGAGCGTGAAGAAGCAGAGAAGTATTTTTTCAACCTCCTTTATTAATCTGAGCTGATAAAGTGTGAGAGGAGGGAGAGAGGGGGAGAGAGAGGGAGGGAGGGAGAGGTGTCTCTAACAGGTGGGGAGGAGCTGTACTGGGAGCTAGTGACACAGGGAGGGAGGGAGAGGTGTCTCTAACAGGTGGGGAGGAGCTGTACTGGGAGCTAGTGACACAGGGAGCAGGAGAGAGAGGTGTCTCTAACAGGTGGGGAGGAGCTGTACTGTGAGCTAGTGACACAGGGAGCAGGGAGGGAGAGGTGTCTCTAACAGGTGGGGAGGAGCTGTACTGGGAGCTAGTGACACAGGGAGCGGAGAGAGAGGTGTCTCTAACAGGTGGGGAGGAGCTGTACTGTGAGCTAGTGACACAGGGAGGGGAGAGAGAGGTGTCTCTAACAGGTGGGGAGGAGCTGTACTGTTAGCTAGTGACACAGGGAGAGAGAGAGAGGTGTCTCTAACAGGTGGGGAGGAGCTGTACTGTGAGCTAGTGACACAGGGAGGGAGGGAGAGGTGTCTCTAACAGGTGGGGAGGAGCTGTACTGTGAGCTAGTGACACAGGGAGGGAGGGAGAGGTGTCTCTAACAGGTGGGGAGGAGCTGTACTGTGAGCTAGTGACACAGGGAGGGAGGGAGAGGTGTCTCTAACAGGTGGGGAGGAGCTGTACTGTGAGCTAGTGACACAGGGAGGGGAGGGAGAGGTGTCTCTAACAGGTGGGGAGGAGCTGTACTGTGAGCTAGTGACACAGGGAGGGAGGGAGAGGTGTCTCTAACAGGTGGGGAGGAGCTGTACTGTGAGCTAGTGACACAGGGAGGGGGGAGAGGTGTCTCTAACAGGTGGGGAGGAGCTGTACTGTGAGCTAGTGACACAGGGAGGGAGGGAGAGGTGTCTCTAACAGGTGGGGAGGAGCTGTACTGGGAGCTAGTGACACAGGGAGGGAGGGAGAGGTGTCTCTAACAGGTGGGGAGGAGCTGTACTGTGAGCTAGTGACACAGGGAGGGAGAGAGGTGTCTCTAACAGGTGGGGAGGAGCTGTACTGGGAGCTAGTGACACAGGGAGCAGGGAGGGAGAGGTGTCTCTAACAGGTGGGGAGGAGCTGTACTGGTAGCTAGTGACACAGGGAGGGGAGGGAGAGGTGTCTCTAACAGGTGGGGAGGAGCTGTACTGTGAGCTAGTGACACAGGGAGCAGGGAGGGAGGGAGAGGTGTCTCTAACAGGTGGGGAGGAGCTGTACTGGGAGCTAGTGACACAGGGAGGGAGGGAGAGGTGTCTCTAACAGGTGGGGAGGAGCTGTACTGTGAGCTAGTGACACAGGGAGCAGGGAGGGAGGGAGAGGTGTCTCTAACAGGTGGGGAGGAGCTGTACTGGTAGCTAGTGACACAGGGAGCAGGGAGAGAGAGGTGTCTCTAACAGGTGGGGAGGAGCTGTACTGTGAGCTAGTGACACAGGGAGGGGGAGAGGTGTCTCTAACAGGTGGGGAGGAGCTGTACTGTGAGCTAGTGACACAGGGAGCCGGGAGGGAGAGGTGTCTCTAACAGGTGGGGAGGAGCTGTACTGTGAGCTAGTGACACAGGCAGGGAGGGAGAGGTGTCTCTAACAGGTGGGGAGGAGCTGTACTGGTAGCTAGTGACACAGGGAGCAGGGGAGAGGTGTCTCTAACAGGTGGGGAGGAGCTGTACTGTGAGCTAGTGACACAGGGAGGGAGGGAGAGGTGTCTCTAACAGGTGGGGAGGAGCTGTACTGTGAGCTAGTGACACAGGGAGGGAGGGAGAGGTGTCTCTAACAGGTGGGGAGGAGCTGTACTGTGAGCTAGTGACACAGGGAGGGAGGGAGAGGTGTCTCTAACAGGTGGGGGAGGAGCTGTACTGGGAGCTAGTGACACAGGGAGGGAGGGAGAGGTGTCTCTAACAGGTGGGGAGGAGCTGTACTGTGAGCTAGTGACACAGGGAGGGAGAGAGAGGTGTCTCTAACAGGTGGGGAGGAGCTGTACTGTGAGCTAGTGACACAGGGAGGGAGGGAGAGGTGTCTCTAACAGGTGGGGAGGAGCTGTACTGTGAGCTAGTGACACAGGGAGGGAGGGAGAGGTGTCTCTAACAGGTGGGGAGGAGCTGTACTGGGAGCTAGTGACACAGGGAGGGAGGGAGAGGTGTCTCTAACAGGTGGGGAGGAGCTGTACTGGGAGCTAGTGACACAGGGAGCAGGGAGGGAGAGGTGTCTCTAACAGGTGGGGAGGAGCTGTACTGGGAGCTAGTGACACAGGGAGCAGGGAGGGAGAGGTGTCTCTAACAGGTGGGGAGGAGCTGTACTGGGAGCTAGTGACACAGGGAGCAGGGAGGGAGAGGTGTCTCTAACAGGTGGGGAGGAGCTGTACTGGGAGCTAGTGACACAGGGAGCAGGGAGGGAGAGGTGTCTCTAACAGGTGGGGAGGAGCTGTACTGGGAGCTAGTGACACAGGGAGCAGGGAGAGAGAGGTGTCTCTAACAGGTGGGGAGGAGCTGTACTGTGAGCTAGTGACACAGGGAGCAGGGAGAGAGAGGTGTCTCTAACAGGTGGGGAGGAGCTGTACTGGGAGCTAGTGACACAGGGAGGGAGAGAGAGGTGTCTCTAACAGGTGGGGAGGAGCTGTACTGGGAGCTAGTGACACAGGGAGGGAGGGAGAGGTGTCTCTAACAGGTGGGGAGGAGCTGTACTGGGAGCTAGTGACACAGGGAGCAGGGAGAGAGAGGTGTCTCTAACAGGTGGGGAGGAGCTGTACTGGGAGCTAGTGACACAGGGAGGGAGAGAGAGGTGTCTCTAACAGGTGGGGAGGAGCTGTACTGGGAGCTAGTGACACAGGGAGCAGGGAGAGAGAGGTGTCTCTAACAGGTGGGGAGGAGCTGTACTGGGAGCTAGTGACACAGGGAGCAGGGAGAGAGAGGTGTCTCTAACAGGTGGGGAGGAGCTGTACTGGGAGCTAGTGACACAGGGAGCAGGGAGAGAGAGGTGTCTCTAACAGGTGGGGAGGAGCTGTACTGGGAGCTAGTGACACAGGGAGGGAGAGAGAGGTGTCTCTAACAGGTGGGGAGGAGCTGTACTGTGAGCTAGTGACACAGGGAGGGAGAGAGAGGTGTCTCTAACAGGTGGGGAGGAGCTGTACTGTGAGCTAGTGACACAGGGAGGGAGAGAGAGGTGTCTCTAACAGGTGGGGAGGAGCTGTACTGGGAGCTAGTGACACAGGGAGCAGGGAGGGAGAGGTGTCTCTAACAGGTGGGGAGGAGCTGTACTGTGAGCTAGTGACACAGGGAGGAGAGAGAGGTGTCTCTAACAGGTGGGGAGGAGCTGTACTGTGAGCTAGTGACACAGGGAGGGAGAGAGAGGTGTCTCTAACAGGTGGGGAGGAGCTGTACTGTGAGCTAGTGACACAGGGAGGGAGAGAGAGGTGTCTCTAACAGGTGGGGAGGAGCTGTACTGTGAGCTAGTGACACAGGGAGGGAGAGAGAGGTGTCTCTAACAGGTGGGGAGGAGCTGTACTGTGAGCTAGTGACACAGGGAGCAGGGAGGGAGAGGTGTCTCTAACAGGTGGGGAGGAGCTGTACTGTGAGCTAGTGACACAGGGAGGGAGGGAGAGGTGTCTCTAACAGGTGGGGAGGAGCTGTACTGTGAGCTAGTGACACAGGGAGGGAGAGAGAGGTGTCTCTAACAGGTGGGGAGGAGCTGTACTGTGAGCTAGTGACACAGGGAGCAGGGGGGGAGAGGTGTCTCTAACAGGTGGGGAGGAGCTGTACTGTGAGCTAGTGACACAGGGAGGGAGAGAGAGGTGTCTCTAACAGGTGGGGAGGAGCTGTACTGTGAGCTAGTGACACAGGGAGGGAGAGAGAGGTGTCTCTAACAGGTGGGGAGGAGCTGTACTGTGAGCTAGTGACACAGGGAGCAGGGAGAGAGAGGTGTCTCTAACAGGTGGGGAGGAGCTGTACTGTGAGCTAGTGACACAGGGAGGGAGAGAGAGGTGTCTCTAACAGGTGGGGGAGGAGCTGTACTGTGAGCTAGTGACACAGGGAGCAGGGAGGGAGAGGTGTCTCTAACAGGTGGGGAGGAGCTGTACTGTGAGCTAGTGACACAGGGAGCAGGGGAGGAGAGAGAGGTGTCTCTAACAGGTGGGGAGGAGCTGTACTGTGAGCTAGTGACACAGGGAGGGAGAGAGAGGTGTCTCTAACAGGTGGGGAGGAGCTGTACTGTGAGCTAGTGACACAGGGAGCAGGGAGGGAGAGGTGTCTCTAACAGGTGGGGAGGAGCTGTACTGTGAGCTAGTGACACAGGGAGCAGGGAGGGGAGGGAGAGGTGAGAGGTCTCTAACAGGTGGGGAGGAGCTGTACTGGGAGCTAGTGACACAGGGAGGAGAGAGAGGTGTCTCTAACAGGTGGGGAGGAGCTGTACTGTGAGCTAGTGACACAGGGAGGAGAGAGAGGTGTCTCTAACAGGTGGGGAGGAGCTGTACTGTGAGCTAGTGACACAGGGAGCAGGGAGGAGAGGTGTCTCTAACAGGTGGGGAGGAGCTGTACTGTGAGCTAGTGACACAGGGAGCAGGGAGGAGAGAGAGGTGTCTCTAACAGGTGGGGAGGAGCTGTACTGTGAGCTAGTGACACAGGGAGGGAGAGAGAGGTGTCTCTAACAGGTGGGGAGGAGCTGTACTGTGAGCTAGTGACACAGGGAGCAGGGAGGGAGAGGTGTCTCTAACAGGTGGGGAGGAGCTGTACTGTGAGCTAGTGACACAGGGAGCAGGTAGGGAGAGAGGTGTCTCTAACAGGTGGGGAGGAGCTGTACTGTGAGCTAGTGACACAGGGAGGGAGAGAGAGGTGTCTCTAACAGGTGGGGAGGAGCTGTACTGTGAGCTAGTGACACAGGGAGGGAGAGAGAGGTGTCTCTAACAGGTGGGGAGGAGCTGTACTGTGAGCTAGTGACACAGGGAGGGAGGGAGAGGTGTCTCTAACAGGTGGGGAGGAGCTGTACTGTGAGCTAGTGACACAGGGAGCAGGGAGAGAGAGGTGTCTCTAACAGGTGGGGAGGAGCTGTACTGTGAGCTAGTGACACAGGGAGGGAGAGAGAGGTGTCTCTAACAGGTGGGGAGGAGCTGTACTGGGAGGTAGTGACACAGGGAGCAGGGAGAGAGAGGTGTCTCTAACAGGTGGGGAGGAGCTGTACTGGGAGCTAGTGACACAGGGAGCAGGGAGAGAGAGGTGTCTCTAACAGGTGGGGAGGAGCTGTACTGGGAGCTAGTGACACAGGGAGCAGGAGAGAGAGGTGTCTCTAACAGGTGGGGAGGAGCTGTACTGGGAGCTAGTGACACAGGGAGCAGGGAGAGAGAGGTGTCTCTAACAGGTGGGGAGGAGCTGTACTGGGAGCTAGTGACACAGGGAGGGAGAGAGAGGTGTCTCTAACAGGTGGGGAGGAGCTGTACTGTGAGCTAGTGACACAGGGAGGGAGAGAGAGGTGTCTCTAACAGGTGGGGAGGAGCTGTACTGTGAGCTAGTGACACAGGGAGGGAGAGAGAGAGGTGTCTCTAACAGGTGGGGAGGAGCTGTACTGGGAGCTAGTGACACAGGGAGCAGGGAGAGAGAGGTGTCTCTAACAGGTGGGGAGGAGCTGTACTGTGAGCTAGTGACACAGGGAGGGAGAGAGAGGTGTCTCTAACAGGTGGGGAGGAGCTGTACTGTGAGCTAGTGACACAGGGAGGGAGAGAGAGGTGTCTCTAACAGGTGGGGAGGAGCTGTACTGTGAGCTAGTGACACAGGGAGGGAGAGAGAGGTGTCTCTAACAGGTGGGGAGGAGCTGTACTGTGAGCTAGTGACACAGGGAGCAGGGAGAGAGAGGTGTCTCTAACAGGTGGGGAGGAGCTGTACTGTGAGCTAGTGACACAGGGAGGGAGAGAGAGGTGTCTCTAACAGGTGGGGAGGAGCTGTACTGTGAGCTAGTGACACAGGGAGCAGGGAGGGAGAGGTGTCTCTAACAGGTGGGGAGGAGCTGTACTGTGAGCTAGTGACACAGGGAGCAGGGAGGGAGAGAGAGGTGTCTCTAACAGGTGGGGAGGAGCTGTACTGTGAGCTAGTGACACAGGGAGGAGAGAGAGGTGTCTCTAACAGGTGGGGAGGAGCTGTACTGTGAGCTAGTGACACAGGGAGCAGGGAGGAGAGGTGTCTCTAACAGGTGGGGAGGAGCTGTACTGTGAGCTAGTGACACAGGGAGGGAGGGAGAGGTGTCTCTAACAGGTGGGGAGGAGCTGTACTGTGAGCTAGTGACACAGGGAGGGAGAGAGAGGTGTCTCTAACAGGTGGGGAGGAGCTGTACTGTGAGCTAGTGACACAGGGAGCAGGAGGGAGAGGTGTCTCTAACAGGTGGGGAGGAGCTGTACTGTGAGCTAGTGACACAGGGAGGGAGAGAGAGGTGTCTCTAACAGGTGGGGAGGAGCTGTACTGTGAGCTAGTGACACAGGGAGGGAGAGAGAGGTGTCTCTAACAGGTGGGGAGGAGCTGTACTGTGAGCTAGTGACACAGGGAGCAGGGAGAGAGAGGTGTCTCTAACAGGTGGGGAGGAGCTGTACTGTGAGCTAGTGACACAGGGAGGGAGAGAGAGGTGTCTCTAACAGGTGGGGAGGAGCTGTACTGTGAGCTAGTGACACAGGGAGCAGGGAGGGAGAGGTGTCTCTAACAGGTGGGGAGGAGCTGTACTGTGAGCTAGTGACACAGGGAGCAGGGAGGGAGAGAGAGGTGTCTCTAACAGGTGGGGAGGAGCTGTACTGTGAGCTAGTGACACAGGGAGGGAGAGAGAGGTGTCTCTAACAGGTGGGGAGGAGCTGTACTGTGAGCTAGTGACACAGGGAGCAGGGAGGGAGAGGTGTCTCTAACAGGTGGGGAGGAGCTGTACTGTGAGCTAGTGACACAGGGAGCAGGGAGGGAGAGGGAGGGAGGGAGAGGGAGGGAGGGAGAGGTGTCTCTAACAGGTGGGGAGGAGCTGTACTGGGAGCTAGTGACACAGGGAGGGAGAGAGAGGTGTCTCTAACAGGTGGGGAGGAGCTGTACTGTGAGCTAGTGACACAGGGAGGGAGAGAGAGGTGTCTCTAACAGGTGGGGAGGAGCTGTACTGTGAGCTAGTGACACAGGGGAGCAGGGAGGGAGAGGTGTCTCTAACAGGTGGGGAGGAGCTGTACTGTGAGCTAGTGACACAGGGAGCAGGGAGGGAGAGAGGTGTCTCTAACAGGTGGGGAGGAGCTGTACTGTGAGCTAGTGACACAGGGAGGAGAGAGAGGTGTCTCTAACAGGTGGGGAGGAGCTGTTCTGTGAGCTAGTGACACAGGGAGCAGGGAGGGAGAGGTGTCTCTAACAGGTGGGGAGGAGCTGTACTGTGAGCTAGTGACACAGGGAGCAGGTAGGGAGAGAGGTGTCTCTAACAGGTGGGGAGGAGCTGTACTGTGAGCTAGTGACACAGGGAGGAGAGAGAGGTGTCTCTAACAGGTGGGGAGGAGCTGTACTGTGAGCTAGTGACACAGGGAGGGAGAGAGAGGTGTCTCTAACAGGTGGGGAGGAGCTGTACTGTGAGCTAGTGACACAGGGAGGAGAGGGAGAGGTGTCTCTAACAGGTGGGGAGGAGCTGTACTGTGAGCTAGTGACACAGGGAGCAGGGAGAGAGAGGTGTCTCTAACAGGTGGGGAGGAGCTGTACTGTGAGCTAGTGACACAGGGAGGGGAGAGAGAGGTGTCTCTAACAGGTGGGGAGGAGCTGTACTGTGAGCTAGTGACACAGGGAGGGAGAGAGAGGTGTCTCTAACAGGTGGGGGAGGAGCTGTACTGTGAGCTAGTGACACAGGGAGCAGGGAGAGAGAGGTGTCTCTAACAGGTGGGGGAGGAGCTGTACTGTGAGCTAGTGACACAGGGAGGGAGAGAGAGGTGTCTCTAACAGGTGGGGAGGAGCTGTACTGTGAGCTAGTGACACAGGGAGCAGGGAGGAGAGGTGTCTCTAACAGGTGGGGAGGAGCTGTACTGTGAGCTAGTGACACAGGGAGCAGGGAGAGAGAGAGGTGTCTCTAACAGGTGGGGAGGAGCTGTACTGGGAGCTAGTGACCCAGGGAGGGAGAGAGAGGTGTCTCTAACAGGTGGGGAGGAGCTGTACTGTGAGCTAGTGACACAGGGAGCAGGGAGGGAGAGGTGTCTCTAACAGGTGGGGAGGAGCTGTACTGGGAGCTAGTGACACAGGGAGCAGGGAGGGAGAGGTGTCTCTAACAGGTGGGGAGGAGCTGTACTGTGAGCTAGTGACACAGGGAGGAGAGAGAGAGAGGTGTCTCTAACAGGTGGGGAGGAGCTGTACTGGGAGGTAGTGACACAGGGAGCAGGGAGGGAGAGGTGTCTCTAACAGGTGGGGAGGAGCTGTACTGGGAGCTAGTGACACAGGGAGCAGGGAGGGAGAGAGAGGTGTCTCTAACAGGTGGGGAGGAGCTGTACTGTGAGCTAGTGACACAGGGAGCAGGGAGGGAGAGGTGTCTCTAACAGGTGGGGAGGAGCTGTACTGGGAGGTAGTGACACAGGGAGCAGGGAGGGAGAGGTGTCTCTAACAGGTGGGGAGGAGCTGTACTGTGAGCTAGTGACACAGGGAGGGAGAGGTGTCTCTAACAGGTGGGGAGGAGCTGTACTGGGAGCTAGTGACACAGGGAGGGAGAGAGAGGTGTCTCTAACAGGTGGGGAGGAGCTGTACTGGGAGCTAGTGACACAGGGAGCAGGGAGAGAGAGGTGTCTCTAACAGGTGGGGAGGAGCTGTACTGTGAGCTAGTGACACAGGGAGGGAGAGAGAGGTGTCTCTAACAGGTGGGGAGGAGCTGTACTGGGAGCTAGTGACACAGGGAGGGGAGAGAGGTGTCTCTAACAGGTGGGGAGGAGCTGTACTGTGAGCTAGTGACACAGGGACCAGGAGAGAGGTGTCTCTAACAGGTGGGGAGGAGCTGTACTGTGAGCTAGTGACACAGGGAGCAGGGAGGGAGAGAGAGGTGTCTCTAACAGGTGGGGAGGAGCTGTACTGTGAGCTAGTGACACAGGGAGGGAGAGAGAGGTGTCTCTAACAGGTGGGGAGGAGCTGTACTGTGAGCTAGTGACACAGGGAGGGAGGGAGAGGTGTCTCTAACAGGTGGGGAGGAGCTGTACTGGGAGCTAGTGACACAGGGAGGGAGAGAGAGGTGTCTCTAACAGGTGGGGAGGAGCTGTACTGGGAGCTAGTGACACAGGGAGGGAGAGAGAGGTGTCTCTAACAGGTGGGGAGGAGCTGTACTGTGAGCTAGTGACACAGGGAGCAGGGAGGAGAGGTGTCTCTAACAGGTGGGGAGGAGCTGTACTGGGAGCTAGTGACACAGGGAGGGAGAGAGAGGTGTCTCTAACAGGTGGGGAGGAGCTGTACTGTGAGCTAGTGACACAGGGAGGGAGAGAGAGGTGTCTCTAACAGGTGGGGAGGAGCTGTACTGTGAGCTAGTGACACAGGGAGCAGGGAGGGAGAGGTGTCTCTAACAGGTGGGGAGGAGCTGTACTGTGAGCTAGTGACACAGGGAGCAGGGAGAGAGGTGTCTCTAACAGGTGGGGAGGAGCTGTACTGTGAGCTAGTGACACAGGGAGGGAGAGAGAGGTGTCTCTAACAGGTGGGGAGGAGCTGTACTGTGAGCTAGTGACACAGGGAGCAGGGAGAGAGAGGTGTCTCTAACAGGTGGGGAGGAGCTGTACTGTGAGCTAGTGACACAGGGAGCAGGGAGGAGAGGTGTCTCTAACAGGTGGGGAGGAGCTGTACTGGGAGCTAGTGACACAGGAGGGAGAGAGAGGTGTCTCTAACAGGTGGGGAGGAGCTGTACTGTGAGCTAGTGACACAGGGAGCAGGGAGGAGAGGTGTCTCTAACAGGTGGGGAGGAGCTGTACTGTGAGCTAGTGGCACAGGGAGGGAGGGAGAGGTGTCTCTAACAGGTGGGGAGGAGCTGTACTGTGAGCTAGTGACACAGGGAGCAGGGAGGGAGAGGTGTCTCTAACAGGTGGGGAGGAGCTGTACTGTGAGCTAGTGACACAGGGAGGGAGAGAGAGGTGTCTCTAACAGGTGGGGAGGAGCTGTACTGTGAGCTAGTGACACAGGGAGGGAGAGAGAGGTGTCTCTAACAGGTGGGGAGGAGCTGTACTGTGAGCTAGTGACACAGGGAGCAGGGAGGAGGGGGAGAGGTGTCTCTAACAGGTGGGGAGGAGCTGTACTGTGAGCTAGTGACACAGGGAGGAGAGAGAGGTGTCTCTAACAGGTGGGGAGGAGCTGTACTGTGAGCTAGTGACACAGGGAGCAGGGAGAGAGAGGTGTCTCTAACAGGTGGGGAGGAGCTGTACTGTGAGCTAGTGACACAGGGAGCAGGGAGGAGAGGTGTCTCTAACAGGTGGGGAGGAGCTGTACTGGGAGCTAGTGACACAGGGAGCAGGGAGGGAGAGGTGTCTCTAACAGGTGGGGAGGAGCTGTACTGTGAGCTAGTGACACAGGGAGGGAGAGAGAGGTGTCTCTAACAGGTGGGGAGGAGCTGTACTGGGAGCTAGTGACACAGGGAGCAGGGAGGGAGAGGTGTCTCTAACAGGTGGGGAGGAGCTGTACTGGGAGCTAGTGACACAGGGAGGGAGAGAGAGGTGTCTCTAACAGGTGGGGAGGAGCTGTACTGGGAGCTAGTGACACAGGGAGGGAGAGAGAGGTGTCTCTAACAGGTGGGGAGGAGCTGTACTGGGAGCTAGTGACACAGGGAGGGAGAGAGAGGTGTCTCTAACAGGTGGGGAGGAGCTGTACTGGGAGCTAGTGACACAGGGAGGGAGAGAGAGGTGTCTCTAACAGGTGGGGAGGAGCTGTACTGTGAGCTAGTGACACAGGGAGGGGAGAGAGAGGTGTCTCTAACAGGTGGGGAGGAGCTGTACTGTGAGCTAGTGACACAGGGAGCAGGGAGGGAGAGGTGTCTCTAACAGGTGGGGAGGAGCTGTACTGTGAGCTAGTGACACAGGGAGGGAGAGAGAGGTGTCTCTAACAGGTGGGGAGGAGCTGTACTGTGAGCTAGTGACACAGGGAGCAGGGAGGGAGGGAGAGGTGTCTCTAACAGGTGGGGAGGAGCTGTACTGGGAGCTAGTGACACAGGGAGGGAGAGAGAGGTGTCTCTAACAGGTGGGGAGGAGCTGTACTGTGAGCTAGTGACACAGGGAGCAGGGAGGGAGAGGTGTCTCTAACAGGTGGGGGAGGAGCTGTACTGTGAGCTAGTGACACAGGGAGGGAGAGAGAGGTGTCTCTAACAGGTGGGGAGGAGCTGTACTGTGAGCTAGTGACACAGGGAGCAGGGAGAGAGGGTGTCTCTAACAGGTGGGGAGGAGCTGTACTGTGAGCTAGTGACACAGGGAGGAGAGAGGGTGTCTCTAACAGGTGGGGAGGAGCTGTACTGTGAGCTAGTGACACAGGGAGCAGGGAGGGAGAGGTGTCTCTAACAGGTGGGGAGGAGCTGTACTGTGAGCTAGTGACACAGGGAGCAGGGAGAGAGGTGTCTCTAACAGGTGGGGAGGAGCTGTACTGTGAGCTAGTGACACAGGGAGGAGAGGTGTCTCTAACAGGTGGGGAGGAGCTGTACTGTGAGCTAGTGACACAGGGAGCAGGGAGGAGAGGTGTCTCTAACAGGTGGGGAGGAGCTGTACTGTGAGCTAGTGACACAGGGAGCAGGGAGAGAGAGGTGTCTCTAACAGGTGGGGAGGAGCTGTACTGTGAGCTAGTGACACAGGGAGCAGGGAGAGAGAGGTGTCTCTAACAGGTGGGGAGGAGCTGTACTGTGAGCTAGTGACACAGGGAGGAGAGAGAGGTGTCTCTAACAGGTGGGGAGGAGCTGTACTGTGAGCTAGTGACACAGGGAGCAGGGAGAGAGAGGTGTCTCTAACAGGTGGGGAGGAGCTGTACTGTGAGCTAGTGACACAGGGAGCAGGGAGAGAGAGGTGTCTCTAACAGGTGGGGAGGAGCTGTACTGTGAGCTAGTGACACAGGGAGGAGGGAGAGAGAGGTGTCTCTAACAGGTGGGGAGGAGCTGTACTGTGAGCTAGTGACACAGGGAGCAGGGAGGAGAGAGAGGTGTCTCTAACAGGTGGGGAGGAGCTGTACTGTGAGCTAGTGACACAGGGAGGAGGGAGAGAGGTGTCTCTAACAGGTGGGGGAGGAGCTGTACTGTGAGCTAGTGACACAGGGAGGGAGAGAGAGGTGTCTCTAACAGGTGGGGAGGAGCTGTACTGTGAGCTAGTGACACAGGGAGGGAGAGAGAGGTGTCTCTAACAGGTGGGGAGGAGCTGTACTGTGAGCTAGTGACACAGGGAGGGAGAGAGAGGTGTCTCTAACAGGTGGGGAGGAGCTGTACTGTGAGCTAGTGACACAGGGAGGGAGAGAGAGGTGTCTCTAACAGGTGGGGAGGAGCTGTACTGGGAGCTAGTGACACAGGGAGGAGAGAGAGGTGTCTCTAACAGGTGGGGAGGAGCTGTACTGGGAGCTAGTGACCCAGGGAGCAGGGAGGAGAGAGAGGTGTCTCTAACAGGTGGGGAGGAGCTGTACTGTGAGCTAGTGACACAGGGAGGGAGAGAGAGGTGTCTCTAACAGGTGGGGAGGAGCTGTACTGTGAGCTAGTGACACAGGGAGCAGGGAGGGAGAGAGAGGTGTCTCTAACAGGTGGGGAGGAGCTGTACTGTGAGCTAGTGACACAGGGAGGGAGAGAGAGGTGTCTCTAACAGGTGGGGAGGAGCTGTACTGTGAGCTAGTGACACAGGGAGCAGGGAGAGAGAGGTGTCTCTAACAGGTGGGGAGGAGCTGTACTGTGAGCTAGTGGCACAGGGAGGGAGGGAGAGGTGTCTCTAACAGGTGGGGAGGAGCTGTACTGTGAGCTAGTGACACAGGGAGCAGGGAGGGAGAGGTGTCTCTAACAGGTGGGGAGGAGCTGTACTGTGAGCTAGTGACACAGGGAGCAGGGAGGGAGAGGTGTCTCTAACAGGTGGGGAGGAGCTGTACTGTGAGCTAGTGGCACAGGGAGGGAGGGAGAGAGAGGTGTCTCTAACAGGTGGGGAGGAGCTGTACTGTGAGCTAGTGACACAGGGAGCAGGGAGAGAGAGGTGTCTCTAACAGGTGGGGAGGAGCTGTACTGTGAGCTAGTGACACAGGGAGCCGGGGAGAGAGAGGTGTCTCTAACAGGTGGGGAGGAGCTGTACTGTGAGCTAGTGACACAGGGAGGGGGAGAGAGGTGTCTCTAACAGGTGGGGAGGAGCTGTACTGTGAGCTAGTGACACAGGGAGAGAGGGAGAGGTGTCTCTAACAGGTGGGGAGGAGCTGTACTGTGAGCTAGTGACACAGGGAGAGAGAGAGAGGTGTCTCTAACAGGTGGGGAGGAGCTGTACTGTGAGCTAGTGACACAGGGAGAGAGAGAGAGGTGTCTCTAACAGGTGGGGAGGAGCTGTACTGTGAGCTAGTGACACAGGGAGGAGAGAGAGGTGTCTCTAACAGGTGGGGAGGAGCTGTACTGTGAGCTAGTGACACAGGGAGCAGGGAGGGAGAGGTGTCTCTAACAGGTGGGGAGGAGCTGTACTGTGAGCTAGTGACACAGGGAGCAGGGAGGGAGAGGTGTCTCTAACAGGTGGGGAGGAGCTGTACTGTGAGCTAGTGACACAGGGAGCAGGGAGGGAGAGGTGTCTCTAACAGGTGGGGAGGAGCTGTACTGTGAGCTAGTGACACAGGGAGGGAGAGGTGTCTCTAACAGGTGGGGAGGAGCTGTACTGTGAGCTAGTGACACAGGGAGAGAGAGGGAGAGGTGTCTCTAACAGGTGGGGAGGAGCTGTACTGTGAGCTAGTGACACAGGGAGCAGGGAGGGAGAGGTGTCTCTAACAGGTGGGGAGGAGCTGTACTGTGAGCTAGTGACACAGGGAGCAGGGAGAGAGAGGTGTCTCTAACAGGTGGGGAGGAGCTGTACTGTGAGCTAGTGACACAGGGAGCAGGGAGGGGAGAGGTGTCTCTAACAGGTGGGGAGGAGCTGTACTGTGAGCTAGTGACACAGGGAGCAGGGAGGAGAGGTGTCTCTAACAGGTGGGGAGGAGCTGTACTGTGAGCTAGTGACACAGGGAGCAGGGAGGGAGAGGTGTCTCTAACAGGTGGGGAGGAGCTGTACTGTGAGCTAGTGACACAGGGAGCAGGGAGGGAGAGGTGTCTCTAACAGGTGGGGAGGAGCTGTACTGTGAGCTAGTGACACAGGGAGCAGGGAGGGAGAGGTGTCTCTAACAGGTGGGGAGGAGCTGTACTGTGAGCTAGTGACACAGGGAGCAGGGAGGAGAGGTGTCTCTAACAGGTGGGGAGGAGCTGTACTGTGAGCTAGTGACACAGGGAGGGGGGAGAGGTGTCTCTAACAGGTGGGGAGGAGCTGTACTGTGAGCTAGTGACACAGGGAGCAGGGAGAGAGAGGTGTCTCTAACAGGTGGGGAGGAGCTGTACTGTGAGCTAGTGACACAGGGAGGGAGGAGAGGTGTCTCTAACAGGTGGGGGAGGAGCTGTACTGTGAGCTAGTGACACAGGGAGCAGGGAGAGAGAGGTGTCTCTAACAGGTGGGGAGGAGCTGTACTGTGAGCTAGTGACACAGGGAGGAGAGAGAGGTGTCTCTAACAGGTGGGGAGGAGCTGTACTGTGAGCTAGTGACACAGGGAGCAGGGAGAGAGAGGTGTCTCTAACAGGTGGGGAGGAGCTGTACTGTGAGCTAGTGACACAGGGAGGAGAGAGAGGTGTCTCTAACAGGTGGGGAGGAGCTGTACTGTGAGCTAGTGACACAGGGAGGGAGGGAGAGGTGTCTCTAACAGGTGGGGAGGAGCTGTACTGTGAGCTAGTGACACAGGGAGCAGGGATGGAGAGGTGTCTCTAACAGGTGGGGAGGAGCTGTACTGTGAGCTAGTGACACAGGGAGCAGGGAGAGAGAGGTGTCTCTAACAGGTGGGGAGGAGCTGTACTGTGAGCTAGTGACACAGGGAGCAGGGAGAGAGAGGTGTCTCTAACAGGTGGGGAGGAGCTGTACTGTGAGCTAGTGACACAGGGAGGGAGAGAGGTGTCTCTAACAGGTGGCGAGGAGCTGTACTGGGAGCTAGTGACACAGGGAGCAGGGAGAGAGAGGTGTCTCTAACAGGTGGGGAGGAGCTGTACTGTGAGCTAGTGACACAGGGAGCAGGGAGGGAGAGGTGTCTCTAACAGGTGGGGAGGAGCTGTACTGTGAGCTAGTGACACAGGGAGCAGGGAGGGAGAGGTGTCTCTAACAGGTGGGGAGGAGCTGTACTGTGAGCTAGTGACACAGGGAGCAGGGAGGGAGAGGTGTCTCTAACAGGTGGGGAGGAGCTGTACTGTGAGCTAGTGACACAGGGAGCAGGGAGGGAGAGGTGTCTCTAACAGGTGGGGAGGAGCTGTACTGTGAGCTAGTGACACAGGGAGCAGGGAGGGAGAGGTGTCTAACAGGTGGGGAGGAGCTGTACTGTGAGCTAGTGACACAGGGAGGGAGGGAGAGGTGTCTCTAACAGGTGGGGAGGAGCTGTACTGTGAGCTAGTGACACAGGGAGCAGGGAGAGAGAGGTGTCTCTAACAGGTGGGGAGGAGCTGTACTGTGAGCTAGTGACACAGGGAGGGAGAGGTGTCTCTAACAGGTGGGGAGGAGCTGTACTGTGAGCTAGTGACACAGGGAGCAGGGAGAGAGAGAGGTGTCTCTAACAGGTGGGGAGGAGCTGTACTGTGAGCTAGTGACACAGGGAGGGAGAGAGAGGTGCCTCTAACAGGTGGGGAGGAGCTGTACTGTGAGCTAGTGACACAGGGAGCAGGGAGAGAGAGGTGTCTCTAACAGGTGGGGAGGAGCTGTACTGTGAGCTAGTGACACAGGGAGGGAGAGAGAGGTGTCTCTAACAGGTGGGGAGGAGCTGTACTGTGAGCTAGTGACACAGGGAGCAGGGAGAGAGAGGTGTCTCTAACAGGTGGGGAGGAGCTGTACTGTGAGCTAGTGGCACAGGGAGGGAGGGAGAGGTGTCTCTAACAGGTGGGGAGGAGCTGTACTGTGAGCTAGTGACACAGGGAGCAGGGAGGAGAGGTGTCTCTAACAGGTGGGGAGGAGCTGTACTGTGAGCTAGTGACACAGGGAGCAGGGAGGGAGAGGTGTGTCTAACAGGTGGGGAGGAGCTGTACTGTGAGCTAGTGGCACAGGGAGGGAGGGAGAGAGAGGTGTCTCTAACAGGTGGGGAGGAGCTGTACTGTGAGCTAGTGACACAGGGAGCAGGGAGAGAGAGGTGTCTCTAACAGGTGGGGAGGAGCTGTACTGTGAGCTAGTGACACAGGGAGCCGGGAGGGAGAGAGAGGTGTCTCTAACAGGTGGGGAGGAGCTGTACTGTGAGCTAGTGACACAGGGAGGGAGAGAGAGGTGTCTCTAACAGGTGGGGAGGAGCTGTACTGTGAGCTAGTGACACAGGGAGGGAGGGAGAGGTGTCTCTAACAGGTGGGGAGGAGCTGTACTGTGAGCTAGTGACACAGGGAGAGAGAGAGAGGTGTCTCTAACAGGTGGGGAGGAGCTGTACTGTGAGCTAGTGACACAGGGAGCAGGGAGGGAGAGGTGTCTCTAACAGGTGGGGAGGAGCTGTACTGTGAGCTAGTGACACAGGGAGCCGGGAGGGAGAGAGAGGTGTCTCTAACAGGTGGGGAGGAGCTGTACTGTGAGCTAGTGACACAGGGAGGGAGAGAGAGGTGTCTCTAACAGGTGGGGAGGAGCTGTACTGGGAGCTAGTGACACAGAGAGCAGGGAGAGAGAGGTGTCTCTAACAGGTGGGGAGGAGCTGTACTGTGAGCTAGTGACACAGGGAGAGAGAGAGAGGTGTCTCTAACAGGTGGGGAGGAGCTGTACTGTGAGCTAGTGACACAGGGAGCAGGGAGGGAGAGGTGTCTCTAACAGGTGGGGAGGAGCTGTACTGTGAGCTAGTGACACAGGGAGCAGGGAGAGAGAGGTGTCTCTAACAGGTGGGGAGGAGCTGTACTGGGAGCTAGTGACACAGGGAGCAGGGAGAGAGAGGTGTCTCTAACAGGTGGGGAGGAGCTGTACTGTGAGCTAGTGACACAGGGAGAGAGAGAGAGGTGTCTCTAACAGGTGGGGAGGAGCTGTACTGTGAGCTAGTGACACAGGGAGCAGGGAGGGAGAGGTGTCTCTAACAGGTGGGGAGGAGCTGTACTGTGAGCTAGTGACACAGGGAGCAGGGAGGGAGAGGTGTCTCTAACAGGTGGGGAGGAGCTGTACTGTGAGCTAGTGACACAGGGAGCAGGGAGGGAGAGGTGTCTCTAACAGGTGGGGAGGAGCTGTACTGTGAGCTAGTGACACAGGGAGGGAGAGGTGTCTCTAACAGGTGGGGAGGAGCTGTACTGTGAGCTAGTGACACAGGGAGAGAGAGGAGAGGTGTCTCTAACAGGTGGGGAGGAGCTGTACTGTGAGCTAGTGACACAGGGAGCAGGGAGGGAGAGGTGTCTCTAACAGGTGGGGAGGAGCTGTACTGTGAGCTAGTGACACAGGGAGCAGGGAGAGAGAGGTGTCTCTAACAGGTGGGGAGGAGCTGTACTGTGAGCTAGTGACACAGGGAGCAGGGAGGGAGAGGTGTCTCTAACAGGTGGGGAGGAGCTGTACTGTGAGCTAGTGACACAGGGAGCAGGGAGGGAGAGGTGTCTCTAACAGGTGGGGAGGAGCTGTACTGTGAGCTAGTGACACAGGGAGCAGGGAGGAGAGGTGTCTCTAACAGGTGGGGGAGGAGCTGTACTGTGAGCTAGTGACACAGGGAGCAGGGAGGGAGAGGTGTCTCTAACAGGTGGGGAGGAGCTGTACTGTGAGCTAGTGACACAGGGAGCAGGGAGGGAGAGGTGTCTCTAACAGGTGGGGAGGAGCTGTACTGTGAGCTAGTGACACAGGGAGCAGGGAGGGAGAGGTGTCTAACAGTTGGGGAGGAGCTGTACTGTGAGCTAGTGACACAGGGAGGGAGGGAGAGGTGTCTCTAACAGGTGGGGAGGAGCTGTACTGTGAGCTAGTGACACAGGGAGCAGGGAGAGAGAGGTGTCTCTAACAGGTGGGGAGGAGCTGTACTGTGAGCTAGTGACACAGGGAGGGAGAGGTGTCTCTAACAGGTGGGGAGGAGCTGTACTGTGAGCTAGTGACACAGGGAGCAGGGAGAGAGAGGTGTCTCTAACAGGTGGGGAGGAGCTGTACTGTGAGCTAGTGACACAGGGAGGGAGAGAGAGGTGTCTCTAACAGGTGGGGAGGAGCTGTACTGTGAGCTAGTGACACAGGGAGCAGGGAGAGAGAGGTGTCTCTAACAGGTGGGGAGGAGCTGTACTGTGAGCTAGTGACACAGGGAGGGAGAGAGAGGTGTCTCTAACAGGTGGGGAGGAGCTGTACTGTGAGCTAGTGACACAGGGAGGGAGGGAGAGGTGTCTCTAACAGGTGGGGAGGAGCTGTACTGTGAGCTAGTGACACAGGGAGCAGGGAGGGAGAGGTGTCTCTAACAGGTGGGGAGGAGCTGTACTGTGAGCTAGTGACACAGGGAGCAGGGAGAGAGAGGTGTCTCTAACAGGTGGGGAGGAGCTGTACTGTGAGCTAGTGACACAGGGAGCAGGGAGAGAGAGGTGTCTCTAACAGGTGGGGAGGAGCTGTACTGTGAGCTAGTGACACAGGGAGGGGAGAGAGAGGTGTCTCTAACAGGTGGGGGAGGAGCTGTACTGGGAGCTAGTGACACAGGGAGCAGGGAGAGAGAGGTGTCTCTAACAGGTGGGGAGGAGCTGTACTGTGAGCTAGTGACACAGGGAGCAGGGAGGGAGAGGTGTCTCTAACAGGTGGGGAGGAGCTGTACTGTGAGCTAGTGACACAGGGAGCAGGGAGGGAGAGGTGTCTCTAACAGGTGGGGAGGAGCTGTACTGTGAGCTAGTGACACAGGGAGCAGGGAGGGAGAGGTGTCTCTAACAGGTGGGGAGGAGCTGTACTGTGAGCTAGTGACACAGGGAGCAGGGAGGGAGAGGTGTCTCTAACAGGTGGGGAGGAGCTGTACTGTGAGCTAGTGACACAGGGAGCAGGGAGGGAGAGGTGTCTAACAGGTGGGGAGGAGCTGTACTGTGAGCTAGTGACACAGGGAGGGAGGGAGAGGTGTCTCTAACGGGTGGGGAGGAGCTGTACTGTGAGCTAGTGACACAGGGAGCAGGGAGAGAGAGGTGTCTCTAACAGGTGGGGAGGAGCTGTACTGTGAGCTAGTGACACAGGGAGGGAGAGGTGTCTCTAACAGGTGGGGAGGAGCTGTACTGTGAGCTAGTGACACAGGGAGCAGGGAGAGAGAGGTGTCTCTAACAGGTGGGGAGGAGCTGTACTGTGAGCTAGTGACACAGGGAGAGAGAGAGGTGTCTCTAACAGGTGGGGAGGAGCTGTACTGTGAGCTAGTGACACAGGGAGCAGGGAGAGAGAGGTGTCTCTAACAGGTGGGGAGGAGCTGTACTGTGAGCTAGTGACACAGGGAGCAGGAGGGAGAGGTGTCTCTAACAGGTGGGGAGGAGCTGTACTGTGAGCTAGTGACACAGGGAGGGAGGGAGAGGTGTCTCTAACAGGTGGGGAGGAGCTGTACTGTGAGCTAGTGACACAGGGAGCAGGGAGAGAGAGGTGTCTCTAACAGGTGGGGAGGAGCTGTACTGTGAGCTAGTGACACAGGGAGCAGGGGGGGAGAGGTGTCTCTAACAGGTGGGGAGGAGCTGTACTGTGAGCTAGTGACACAGGGAGCAGGAGAGAGAGGTGTCTCTAACAGGTGGGGAGGAGCTGTACTGTGAGCTAGTGACACAGGGAGCAGGGAGAGAGAGGTGTCTCTAACAGGTGGGGAGGAGCTGTACTGTGAGCTAGTGACACAGGGAGGGAGAGAGAGGTGTCTCTAACAGGTGGCGAGGAGCTGTACTGGGGAGCTAGTGACACAGAGAGCAGGAGAGAGAGGTGTCTCTTAACAGGTGGGGAGGAGCTGTACTGTGAGCTAGTGACACAGGGAGCAGGGAGAGAGAGGTGTCTCTAACAGGTGGGGAGGAGCTGTACTGTGAGCTAGTGACACAGGGAGGGAGAGAGAGGTGTCTCTAACAGGTGGGGAGGAGCTGTACTGTGAGCTAGTGACACAGGGAGCAGGGAGGGAGAGGTGTCTCTAACAGGTGGGGAGGAGCTGTACTGTGAGCTAGTGACACAGGGAGGGAGGGAGAGGTGTCTCTAACAGGTGGGGAGGAGCTGTACTGTGAGCTAGTGACACAGGGAGCAGGGAGAGAGAGGTGTCTCTAACAGGTGGGGAGGAGCTGTACTGTGAGCTAGTGACACAGGGAGCAGGGAGGAGAGGTGTCTCTAACAGGTGGGGAGGAGCTGTACTGTGAGCTAGTGACACAGGGAGGGGGAGAGGTGTCTCTAACAGGTGGGGAGGAGCTGTACTGTGAGCTAGTGACACAGGGAGGGAGGGGAGAGGTGTCTCTAACAGGTGGGGAGGAGCTGTACTGTGAGCTAGTGACACAGGGAGCAGGGAGAGAGAGGTGTCTCTAACAGGTGGGGAGGAGCTGTACTGTGAGCTAGTGACACAGGGAGGGAGAGAGAGGTGTCTCTAACAGGTGGGGAGGAGCTGTACTGTGAGCTAGTGACACAGGGAGCAGGGAGAGAGAGGTGTCTCTAACAGGTGGGGAGGAGCTGTACTGTGAGCTAGTGACACAGGGAGCAGGGAGAGAGAGGTGTCTCTAACAGGTGGGGAGGAGCTGTACTGTGAGCTAGTGACACAGGGAGCAGGGAGAGAGAGGTGTCTCTAACAGGTGGGGAGGAGCTGTACTGTGAGCTAGTGACACAGGGAGCAGGGAGAGGTGTCTCTAACAGGTGGGGAGGAGCTGTACTGTGAGCTAGTGACACAGGGAGCAGGGAGAGAGAGGTGTCTCTAACAGGTGGGGAGGAGCTGTACTGTGAGCTAGTGACACAGGGAGCAGGGAGAGAGAGGTGTCTCTAACAGGTGGGGAGGAGCTGTACTGTGAGCTAGTGACACAGGGAGCAGGGAGAGAGAGGTGTCTCTAACAGGTGAGGAGGAGCTGTACTGTGAGCTAGTGACACAGGGAGCAGGTAGGGAGAGAGGTGTCTCTAACAGGTGGGGAGGAGCTGTACTGTGAGCTAGTGACACAGGGAGCAGGGAGGGAGAGACGAGAGACAGTAACCAACCAAGCCGACTCACACTATAGTGGACTAACAGCTGCCGTAGCTAGGTTATTTATCATCCAATATGATTACCTAGTACCTGTCAGCTAGCTAGGCTAATTGAGGCTTCACCTGTCTTGACTTCATCAAACCAGCTAGCCAGGCTAATTGAGGCTTCACCTGTCTTGACTGCATCAAACCAGCTAGCCAGGCTGAGGCTTCACCTGTCTTGACTGCGTCAAACCAGCTAGCCAGGCTAATTGAGGCTTCACCTGTCTTGACTGCATCAAACCAGCTAGCCAGGCTGAGGCTTCACCTGTCTTGACTGCATAAAACCAGCTAGCCAGGCTAATTGAGGCTTCACCTGTCTTGACTGCATCAAACCAGCTAGCCAGGCTAATTGAGGCTTCACCTGTCTTGACTGCATAAAACCAGCTAGCCAGGCTAATTGAGGCTTCACCTGTCTTGACTGCATCAAACCAGCTAGCCAGGCTGAGGCTTCACCTGTCTTGACTGCATAAAACCAGCTAGCCAGGCTAATTGAGGCTTCACCTGTCTTGACTGCATCAAACCAGCTAGCCAGGGTAATTGAGGCTTCACCTGTCTTGACTGCATAAAACCAGCTAGCTAGGCTAATTGAGGCTTCACCTGTCTTGACTGCATCAAACCAGCTAGCTAGGCTAATTGAGGCTTCACCTGTCTTGACTGCATCAAACCAGCTAGCTAGGCTGATTGAGGCTGCAGTGCATTCTCATTCTACAGTAACAAATAAGAACTCGTCTAACTTTTACCACACGGAGCGAGGCTCTATGACTGTAACCTACTGCAGCTTTGATGACTTCTGATTGGCCAACAACAAGCGCCACGTTACACTCTGGTGACAAGCCAGAGCAGCAGCATAAATGATATCGGTCTACTGCAGCAGTCGGATCTGTAGGGCCCTTCTGGACATGTCAGATAAAATTACACATACCCAAGACCCGTGACAATCATATCAGATCCTACCCAGACCCGTGACAATCATATCAGATCCTACCCAGACCCGTGACAATCTTATCAGATCCTACCCAGACCCGTGACAATCATATCAGATCCTACCCAGACCCGTAACAATCATATCAGATCCTATCCAGACCCGTGACAATCATATCAGATCCTACCCAGACCCGTGACAATCATATCAGATCCTACCCAGACCCGTGACAATCATATCAGATCCTACCCAGGCCCGTGACAATCATATCAGATCCTACCCAGGCCCGTGACAATCATATCAGATCCTACCCAGGCCCGTGACAATCATATCAGATCCTACCCAGGCCTGTGACAATCATATCAGATCCTACCCAGACCCGTGACAATCATATCAGATCCTACCCAGACCCCTGACAATCATATCAGATCCTACCCAGACCCGTGACAATCATATCAGATCCTACCCAAGACCCGTGACAATCATATCAGATCCTACCCAGACCTGTGACAATCATATCAGATCCTACCCGTGACAATCATATCAGATCCTACCCAGACCTGTGACAATCATATCAGATCCTACCCAGACCCGTGACATTATTTAGAATTCTGGATCCGGACCCGCTCGGGTCCCGGATCGGGTCTCGGGTATTCGAGTACAGGTGGATCCGTGAAGACCTCTACCTCAAACCTCATCACCATGGTGATGCCAGAGAGTGAAGAGGCGTCTAGCCAATCCGAGCCCCTCAGACCTCATTGCCATGGTGACTCCAGAGAGTATGGAACCTGGTTCTTCTACAGCCCCTCAGACCTCATCACCATGGTGACTCCAGAGAGTATGGAACCTGGGTCTTCTAGATCCCCTCAGACCTCATCACCATGGTGACTCCAGAGAGTATGGAACCTGGGTCTTCTAGATCCCCTCAGACCTCATCACCATGGTGACTCCAGAGAGTATGGAACCTGGGTCTTCTAGATCCCCTCAGACCTCATCACCATGGTGACTCCAGAGAGTATGGAACCTGGGTCTTCTAGATCCCCTCAGACCTCATCACCATGGTGACTCCAGAGAGTATGGAACCTGGGTCTTCTAGATCCCCTCAGACCTCATCACCATGGTGACTCCAGAGAGTATGGAACCTGGGCCTTCTAGATCCCTTCAGACCTCATCACCATGGTGACTCGACAGTATGGAACCTGGGTCTTCTAGATCCCCTCAGACCTCATCACCATGGTGACTCCAGAGAGTATGGAACCTGGGTCTTCTAGATCCCCTCAGACCTCATCACCATGGTGACTCCAGAGAGTATGGAACCTGGGTCTTCTAGATCCCCTCGGACCTCATCACCATGGTGACTCCAGAGAGTATGGAACCTGGGTCTTCTAGATCCCCTCAGACCTCATCACCATGGTGACTCCAGAGAGTATGGAACCTGGGCCTTCTAGATCTAAAGCCTAGACATGGTGTATACTTCCCTAATGGCACCATATTCCATATAGAGCCCTGGTCAAAAGTAGTGCACTATGTAGGGAATAGGGTGTCATTTAGGACAGGAGACATGGAGACAGGAGACCCAGAGAGACTGAACATAGAGACAACTGGTCCTAGCATACAGCCATGATCCTCTGGGTGAGAGAACAGGAGACATGGAGACAGGAGACCCAGAGAGACTGAACATAGAGACAACTGGTCCTAGCATACAGCCATGATCCTCTGGGTGAGAGAACAGGAGACATGGAGACAGGAGACCCAGAGAGACTGAACATAGAGACAACTGGTCCTAGCATACAGCCATGATCCTCTGGGTGAGAGAACAGGAGACATGGAGACAGGAGACCCAGAGAGAGCTGAACATAGAGACAACTGGTCCTAGCATACAGCCATGATCCTCTGGGTGAGAGAACAGGAGACATGGAGACAGGAGACCCAGAGAGACTGAACATAGAGACAACTGGTCCTAGGAAACAGCCATGATCCTCTGGGTGAGAGAACAGGAGACATGGAGACAGGAGACCCAGAGAGACTGAACATAGAGACAACTGGTCCTAGGAAACAGCCATGATCCTCTGGGTGAGAGAACAGGAGACATGGAGACAGGAGACCCAGAGAGACTGAACATAGAGACAACTGGTCCTAGCATACAGCCATGATCCTAGGTCTGTTGTTATGGCTCTGTTCCATATCATCTATATGTTCTGTTGTTATGGTTACTGATCTCAGGTTTGTGTGTTCTGTTATGGTTACTGATCTCAGGTTTGTGTGTTCTGTTATGGTTACTGATAACAGGTTTGTGTGTTCTGTTATGGTTACTGATAGCAGATCTGTGTGTTCTGTTGTTTTGGTTACTGATCACAGTTGTTATGGTTACTGATCACGTGTTTTAGTTGCAAAACTGTTTGGCTAATTATTACACCCCAGGTCAGTTTTCAGGGCCCGGTATCCCAAAAGCATCTTAAGGCTAAGTTCATCTTTAAAACCTTTCGTAGGAGCGTCGTTTACCAAAACCATCATCATTATTAACGTTGCACTTGAAAACGCTTGTTTATTTACCAAACGCCAGCTAAGTGCGTCGTTAGATGTTTTTTTGCTAAAAATAAAATCAAGATGTTTATCTGCCTGACTGTGACCGCCGAAAACTTCAGAACGAAGTTGACTACAAATACAAATTTGCCCAATGTCTTTTGAAATTGTTACAAACATGCGAAGGATAAAATGATGCTTCAAATGAAAAACGGAGCTATGACTGCATTAAATGATACCCACAGTACAGGCTAGGCCTACATAGGCCTGTATCATTTCATGTTCAATAAATTAAGTTATATTTTGTTAACTTTGGGCTACTGTCTGTCATTTCTGCCTCAATATATTTCATCAATATATTTCATGGTGTAACAACATGTGCATTAGAATGAGCCAGATCTAGGATAGTGCATTATTATAGGGTAAGCATTAGAATTAGCCAGATCTAGGATAGTTCATTATTATAGGGTAAGCATTAGAATTAGCCAGATCTAGGATAGTTCATTATTATAGGGTAAGCATTAGAATTAGCCAGATCTAGGATAGTGCATTATTATAGGGTAAGCATTAGAATATGCCGCCTCAATATTTGCAGCCATCGGTGATAAAACAGATGTGGCCAAATAATATTGGCACCCCTCGTACTTTTCTGAAATAATTCCTGCCAATCTGTCGCCCAGGTGACGCCGTATCCGTCACATCCGGTGTGAAGTTTGGAACACGGCGGGAAAAGAAACAGGAAGGAAGGTCTGTGAGGCGCCGCTGTCGCTTTGGGGATCAACTACTTTTAACTGCTCGTTATATGACATCTAACGGTGTCGCTCTCATGTAAAAACAGTATTGTATTTTATTACAATACAACATTTTCTTTAATTATCGATTCTGTCACGTGTTATAACTGTATTTTCAACTAGGTACGCTAACGTTAACTAACTAGCCACGCTCGCTTTGATACGTTTTGGAGCTAGCAAGCGTATCAATCAACTGTTGTTAGTTAGTTAGCTAGTTAGCTAGGTAGGTAGTTAGGTAGGTAGTTAGGTATGCTAACGTTTGGTTAAATCACAGACCGTAGAAAGTGCATGTGTTTTCTCTGGTCAAAGTGCTGGTTGGGGTTGTGTCATGGCTGAGGTAGTTGGTTAGATATTGAATATGATTAACTAGCCTCTGTGCCCTTCATTAATTAGCTAGTTATCTCCACCAGTCAGAATTGAAAGTATTTTTCTTCTTTTCCTAACTAGCTAACTTTAGCTAGTTGGCTACAGATCATCGAAGTGTCATGTTATTCTAGTTAACGTTAGTTGGACAGAATCAGAATCAACTTTATTACATTTTACATTTACGTCATTTAGCAGACGCTCTTATCCAGAGAGACTTACAAATTGGTGCATTCACCTTATCCACCAAGTACATTTTATAGTGGAGGATACACAATGCAGTGTGTGGATATGTAGATATATTTTGCAGGTGTTTGGTTTGGAGACATGAATCCAGAAGACGTGGTGATCATTCTCAGTGATGATGATGATGATGATGATGATGTGTCCATCAACGACTCAGTCTACATTGTCGAAGACATCCAGAACAACGGTAAGACGTCAGCAAAAACAACAGTGTGTAAGGGAGAGGAAACTCCGAAACCTCTCTGTGAACTTAGTCCAGCGCTTTCTACATGGTCAGTTCAATGCAGCCGCAGCAAGGCTGACGGGCTTCATTCTAATACGGAGGAAATACATTCCTTTATTTAGAAAATCACTAACAGGCCGATTGACTTGAGTCTCTTTCAACTTCCGAGGTCCTATCAAATATAATTTATAAGTCATTGAGTGATTTGAGCAGAAGTCTGAGTTGTGCTTAGAATAATCAACTGCAAACATGACGTGCTTGTCTGAGCTCTGAATCAGTCTGTAAACTGAATGTTATATTGATGAAGGCAATAGGATAGCAACTGTGGGTAGGTCTGCTTAATGTGTGTATATAATGTGTGTGTATAATGTGCTAATTCTATAGCCAACACTGCAGCAGTGTGTGTGTGTATATACACAGTGTACAAAACATTAGGAACACCTGCTCTTTTAGGGGGTAGAACAGCATTAATACTGCAGATAGATTGTAGCTTCCATTCATGTAATTGTCTGCATCATTTCCAGAGATATTAGGAAGGTGTTCCTAATGTTTTGTGTTCTCTCTATCCACCACTGTGTTCTCTCTATCCACCACTGTGTTCTCTCTATCCACCACTGTGTTCTCTCTATCCACCACTGTGTTCTCTCTATCCACCACCACTGTGTTCTCTCTATCCACCACCACTGTGTTCTCTCTATCCACCACTGTGTTCTCTCTATCCACCACCACTGTGTTCTCTCTATCCACCACCACTGTGTTCTCTCCATCCACCACCACTGTGTTCTCTCTATCCACCACCACTGTGTTCTCTCTATCCACCACCACTGTGTTCTCTCTATCCACCACCACTGTGTTCTCTCTATCCACCACCACTGTGTTCTCTCTATCCACCACCACTGTGTTCTCTCTATCCACCACCACTGTGTTCTCTCTATCCACCACCACTGTGTTCTCTCTATCCACCACCACTGTGTTCTCTCTATCCACCACCACCACTGTGTTCTCTCTATCCACCACCACCACTGTGTTCTCTCTATCCACCACCACCACTGTGTTCTCTCTATCCACCACCACCACTGTGTTCTCTCTATCCACCACCACTGTGTTCTCTCTATCCACCACCACCACTGTGTTCTCTCTATCCACCACCACCACTGTGTTCTCTCTATCCACACCACCACTGTGTTCTCTCTATCCACCACCACTGTGTTCTCTCTATCCACCACCACTGTGTTCTCTCTATCCACCACCACTGTGTTCTCTCTATCCACCACCACCACTGTGTTCTCTACCCACCATCACCACTGTGTTCTCTCTATCCACCATCACCACTGTGTTCTCTCTATCCACCACTGTGTTCTCTCTATCCACCACTGTGTTCTCTCTATCCACCACTGTGTTCTCTCTATCCACCACCACTGTGTTCTCTCTATCCACCACCACTGTGTTCTCTCTATCCACCACCACTGTGTTCTCTCTATCCACCATCACCACTGTGTTCTCTCTATCCACCACCACCACTGTGTTCTCTCTATCCACCACTGTGTTCTCTCTATCCACCACTTTGTTCTCTCTATCCACCACCACCACTGTGTTCTCTCTATCCACCACTGTGTTCTCTCTATCCACCACTGTGTTCTCTCTATCCACCACCACCACTGTGTTCTCTCTATCCACCACCACCACTGTGTTCTCTCTATCCACCACCACTGTGTTCTCTCTATCCACCACCACCACTGTGTTCTCTCTATCCACCACCACCACTGTGTTCTCTCTATCCACCACCACCACCTGTGTTCTCTCTATCCACCACCACCACTGTTTCTCTACCACCACCACCACTGTGTTCTCTCTATCCACCACCACCACTGTGTTCTCTCTATCCACCACCACCACTGTGTTCTCTCTATCCACCACCACCACTGTGTTCTCTCTATCCACCACCACTGTGTTCTCTCTATCCACCACCACTGTGTTCTCTCTATCCACCACCACCACTGTGTTCTCTCTATCCACCACCACTGTGTTCTCTCTATCCACCACCACCACCACTGTGTTCTCTCTATCCACCACCACCACTGTGTTCTCTCTATCCACCACCACCACTGTGTTCTCTCTATCCACCACCACCACTGTGTTCTCTCTATCCACCACTGTGTTCTCTCTCTCCACCACTTTGTTCTCTCTATCCACCATCACCACTGTGTTCTCTCTATCCACCACTGTGTTCTCTCTATCCACCACCACCACTGTGTTCTCTCTATCCACCACCACCACTGTGTTCTCTCTATCCACCACCACTGTGTTCTCTCTATCCACCACCACTGTGTTCTCTCTATCCACCACCACTGTGTTCTCTCTATCCACCACCACTGTGTTCTCTCTATCCACCACCACTGTGTTCTCTCTATCCACCACCACTGTGTTCTCTCTATCCACCACCACTGTGTTCTCTCTATCCACCACCACTGTGTTCTCTCTATCCACCACCACTGTGTTCTCTCTATCCACCACCACTGTGTTCTCTCTATCCACCACCACCTGTGTTCTCTCTATCCACCACCACTGTGTTCTCTCTATCCACCACCACCACTGTGTTCTCTCTATCCACCACTGTGTTCTCTCTATCCACCACCACTGTGTTCTCTCTATCCACCACCACTGTGTTCTCTCTATCCACCACCACTGTGTTCTCTCTATCCACCACCACTGTGTTCTCTCTATCCACCACCACCACTGTGTTCTCTCTATCCACCACCACTGTGTTCTCTCTATCCACCACCACTGTGTTCTCTCTATCCACCACCACTGTGTTCTCTCTATCCACCACCACCACTGTGTTCTCTCTATCCACCACCACCACTGTGTTCTCTCTATCCACCACCACCACTGTGTTCTCTCTATCCACCACCACTGTGTTCTCTCTATCCACCACCACTGTGTTCTCTCTATCCACCACCACTGTGTTCTCTCTATCCACCACCACTGTGTTCTCTCTATCCACCACCACTGTGTTCTCTCTATCCACCACCACCACTGTGTTCTCTCTATCCACCACCACTGTGTTCTCTCTATCCACCACCACTGTGTTCTCTATCCACCACCACTGTGTTCTCTCTATCCACCACCACTGTGTTCTCTCTATCCACCACCACCACTGTGTTCTCTCTATCCACCACCACCACTGTGTTCTCTCTATCCACCACCACCACTGTGTTCTCTCTATCCACCACCACTGTGTTCTCTCTATCCACCACCACTGTGTTCTCTCTATCCACCACCACTGTGTTCTCTCTATCCACCACCACCACTGTGTTCTCTCTATCCACCACCACCACTGTGTTCTCTCTATCCACCACCACCACTGTGTTCTCTCTATCCACCACCACCACTGTGTTCTCTCTATCCACCACCACTGTGTTCTCTCTATCCACCACCACCACCACTGTGTTCTCTCTATCCACCACCACCACTGTGTTCTCTATCCACCACCACTGTGTTCTCTCTATCCACCACCACTGTGTTCTCTCTATCCACCACTGTGTTCTCTCTATCCACCACCACCACTGTGTTCTCTCTATCCACCACCACTGTGTTCTCTCTATCCACCACCACTGTGTTCTCTCTATCCACCACCACTGTGTTCTCTCTATCCACCACCACTGTGTTCTCTCTATCCACCACCACTGTGTTCTCTCTATCCACCACCACTGTGTTCTCTCTATCCACCACCACTGTGTTCTCTCTATCCACCACCACTGTGTTCTCTCTATCCACCACCCTGTGTTCTCTCTATCCACCACCTGTGTTCTCTCTATCCACCACCACTGTGTTCTCTCTATCCACCACCTGTGTTCTCTCTATCCACCACCACTGTGTTCTCTCTATCCACCACTGTGTTCTCTCTATCCACCACTGTGTTCTCTCTATCCACCACTGTGTTCTCTCTATCCACCACTGTGTTCTCTCTATCCGCCACTGTGTTCTCTCTATCCGCCACTGTGTTCTCTCTATCCGCCACTGTGTTCTCTCTATCCGCCACTGTGTTCTCTCTATCCGCCACTGTGTTCTCTCTATCCGCCACTGTGTTCTCTCTATCCGCCACTGTGTTCTCTCTATCCGCCACTGTGTTCTCTCTATCCGCCACTGTGTTCTCTCTATCCACCACTGTGTTCTCTCTATCCACCACTGTGTTCTCTCTATCCACCACCACCACTGTGTTCTCTCTATCCACCACTGTGTTCTCTCCAGCCACCACCACAGCAGCAGTAGATCAGCCCATCTGCAGCAGATCACGTGATCCTGGAGGAGACGAGGACCTGGTCATCACCTTCTGTCGGAGAGGAGAGGTGCTGCCTCACGCACGCTATGACTGTCCCACACACACCTTCACGTGAGTCACACACTTCCCCTTTCTAACATCAGTGTGTTACTGATTACAGTTATCACTCCTCCTGATTACAGTTATCACTCCTCCTGATTAGTTATCACTCCTCCTGATTACAGTTATCACTCCTCCTGATTACAGTTATCACTCCTCCCGATTACAGTTATCACTCCTCCCGATTACAGTTATCACTCCTCCCGATTACAGTTATCACTCCTCCCGGTAACAGTTATCACTCCTCCCGGTAACAGTTATCACTCCTCCCGATTACAGTTATCACTCTTCCCGATTACAGTTATCACTCCTCCCGATTACAGTTATCACTCCTCCCGATTACAGTCATCACTCCTCCCGGTAACAGTTATCACTCCTCCCGGTAACAGTTATCACTCCTCCCGATTACAGTTATCACTCCTCCCGATTACAGTTATCACTCCTCCCGATTACAGTTATCACTCCTCCCGATTACAGTTATCACTCCTCCCGATTACAGTTATCACTCCTCCCGATTACAGTCATCACTCCTCCCGATTACAGTCATCACTCCTCCTGGTACTTAGGGTTAATTAACATCAGTGTGTCTCCTCTCCTCCAGACTAACAGACAGTGATGTAGGAGGACCAGTAGAATCCAACCAGCTCTTCTGTCACCAGTGCTTCTGTTACGTCTGTGACAAGGTCGCCTCGGAGGTGAGTGTGTGTGTGTGAGAGAGACGTGAAGGTGTGTGTGTGTGTGTGTGTGTGTGTGTGTGTGTGTGTGGATTGAGAGAATCATTTAAGAGAATCATCAGAAACGCATTTGTTACGTTTGTGGTGGTGTTGATTACAATCGGCTAACCAAGAGCTGTGGTGTTGATTGCAATTGGCTAACCAAGAGCTGTGGTGTTGATTGCAATCGGCTAACCAAGAGCTGTGGTGGTGATTGCAATCGGCTAACCAAGAGCTGTGGTGGTGATTGCAATCGGCTAACCAAGAGCTGTGGTGGTGATTGCAATCGGCTAACCAAGAGCTGTGGTGTGGTGGTGATTGCAATCGGCTAACCAAGAGCTGTGGTGTTGATAACAATCGGCTAACCAAGAGCTGTGGTGTTGATTACAATCGGCTAACCAAGAGCTGTGGTGCGGTGTTGATTGCAATTGGCTAACCAAGAGCTGTGGTGTTGATTGCAATTGGCTAACCAAGAGCTGTGGTGGTGATTGCAATCGGCTAACCAAGAGCTGTGGTGGTGATTGCAATCGGCTAACCAAGAGCTGTGGTGGTGATTGCAATCGGCTAACCAAGAGCTGTGGTGGTGATTGCAATCGGCTAACCAAGAGCTGTGGTGGTGATTGCAATCGGCTAACCAAGAGCTGTGGTGGTGATTACAATCGGCTAACCAAGAGCTGTGGTGTTGATTGCAATTGGCTAACCAAGAGCTGTGGTGTTGATTGCAATCGGCTAACCAAGAGCTGTGGTGGTGATTGCAATCTGTGGTGGTGATTGCAATCGGCTAACCAAGAGCTGTGGTGGTGATTGCAATCGGCTAACCAAGAGCTGTGGTGTTGATTGCAATCGGCTAACCAAGAGCTGTGGTGTGGTGTTGATTACAATCGGCTAACCAAGAGCTGTGGTGTTGATTACAATCGGATAACCAAGAGCTGTGGTGTGGTGTTGATTACAATCGGCTAACCAAGAGCTGTGGTGTGGTGTTGATTACAATCGGCTAACCAAGAGCTGTGGTGTGGTGTTGATTACAATCGGCTAACCAAGAGCTGTGGTGTTGATTACAATCGGCTAACCAAGAGCTGTGGTGGTGATTGCAATCGGCTAACCAAGAGCTGTGGTGTGGTGTTGATTACAATCGGCTAACCAAGAGCTGTGGTGTTGATTGCAATCGGCTAACCAAGATCTGTGGTGTTGATTACAATCGGCTAACCAAGAGCTGTGGTGGTGATTGCAATCGGCTAACCAAGAGCTGTGGTGTTGATTGCAATCGGCTAACCAAGAGCTGTGGTGTGGTGTTGATTACAATCGGCTAATCAAGAGCTGTGGTGTTGATTGCAATCGGCTAACCAAGAGCTGCGGTGTTGATTACAATCGGCTAACCAAGAGCTGTGGTGTTGATTACAATCGGATAACCAAGAGCTGTGGTGTGGTGTTGATTACAATCGGCTAACCAAGAGCTGTGGTGTGGTGTTGATTACAATCGGCTAACCAAGAGCTGTGGTGTGGTGTTGATTACAATCGGCTAACCAAGAGCTGTGGTGTTGATTACAATCGGCTAACCAAGAGCTGTGGTGGTGATTGCAATCGGCTAACCAAGAGCTGTGGTGTTGATTGCAATCGGCTAACCAAGAGCTGTGGTGTGGTGTTGATTGCAATCGGCTAACCAAGAGCTGTGGTGTTGATTGCAATCGGCTAACCAAGAGCTGTGGTGTTGATTGCAATCGGCTAACCAAGAGCTGTGGTGGTGATTGCAATCGGCTAACCAAGAGCTGTGGTGGTGATTGCAATCGGCTAACCAAGAGCTGTGGTGGTGATTGCAATCGGCTAACCAAGAGCTGTGGTGTGGTGTTGATTGCAATCGGCTAACCAAGAGCTGTGGTGTGGTGTTGATTACAATCGGCTAACCAAGAGCTGTGGTGTTGATTGCAATCGGCTAACCAAGATCTGTGGTGTTGATTACAATCGGCTAACCAAGAGCTGTGGTGGTGATTGCAATCGGCTAACCAAGAGCTGTGGTGGTGATTGCAATCGGCTAACCAAGAGCTGTGGTGTTGATTGCAATCGGCTAACCAAGAGCTGTGGTGTGGTGTTGATTGCAATCGGCTAACCAAGAGCTGCGGTGGTGATTGCAATCGGCTAACCAAGAGCTGTGGTGTTGATTGCAATCGGCTAACCAAGAGCTGTGGTGTTGATTGCAATCGGCTAACCAAGAGCTGTGGTGGTGATTGCAATCGGCTAACCAAGAGATGTGGTGGTGATTGCAATCGGCTAACCAAGAGCTGTGGTGGTGATTGCAATCGGCTAACCAAGAGCTGTGGTGTGTGTTGATTGCAATCGGCTAACCAAGAGCTGTGGTGTTGATTACAATCGGCTAACCAAGAGCTGTGGTGTTGATTGCAATCGGCTAACCAAGAGCTGTGGTGTTGATTACAATCGGCTAACCAAGAGCTGTGGTGGTGATTGCAATCGGCTAACCAAGAGCTGTGGTGTTGATTGCAATCGGCTAACCAAGAGCTGTGGTGTTGATTACAATCGGCTAACCAACAGCTGTGGTGTTGATTACAATCGGATAACCAAGAGCTGTGGTGTGGTGTTGATTACAATCGGCTAACCAAGAGCTGTGGTGTGGTGTTGATTACAATCGGCTAACCAAGAGCTGTGGTGTGGTGTTGATTACAATCGGCTAACCAAGAGCTGTGGTGTTGATTGCAATCGGCTAACCAAGAGCTGTGGTGGTGATTGCAATCGGCTAACCAAGAGCTGTGGTGTGGTGTTGATTACAATTGGCTAACCAAGAGGTGTGGTGTTGATTACAATTGGCTAACCAAGAGCTGTGGTGTGGTGTTGATTACAATCGGCTAACCAACAGCTGTGGTGGTGATTGCAATCGGCTAACCAAGAGCTGTGGTGTGGTGTTGATAACAATCGGCTAACCAAGAGCTGTGGTGTTGATTACAATCGGCTAACCAAGAGCTGGGGTGTGGTGTTGATTGCAATCGGCTAACCAAGAGCTGTGGTGTGGTGTTGATTACAATTGGCTAACCAAGAGCTGTGGTGTTGATTACAATCGGCTAACCAAGAGCTGTGGTGTGGTGTTGATTGCAATCGGCTAACCAAGAGCTGTGGTGTGGTGTTGATTGCAATCGGCTAACCAAGAGCTGTGGTGGTGAATGCAATCGGCTAACCAAGAGCTGTGGTGTGGTGTTGATAACAATCGGCTAACCAAGAGCTGTGGTGGTGAATGCAATCGGCTAACCAAGAGCTGTGGTGGTGAATGCAATCGGCTAACCAAGAGCTGTGGTGTGGTGTTGATTGCAATCGGCTAACCAAGAGCTGTGGTGGTGATTGCAATCAGCACCACACCACAGCTCTTGGTTAGCCGATTGTAATCCACACCACAGCTCTTGGTTAGCCAATTGTAATCAACACCACAAGAGCTGTGGTGTGGATTACAATCGGCTAACCAAGAGCTGTGGTGTGGTGTTGATTGCAATCGGCTAACCAAGAGCTGTGGTGGTGATTGCAATCAGCTAACCAAGAGCTGTGGTGTTGATTGCAATCGGCTAACCAAGAGCTGTGGTGGTGATTGCAATCGGCTAACCAAGAGCTGTGGTGTGGTGTTGATAACAATCGGCTAACCAAGAGCTGTGGTGTTGATTACAATCGGCTAACCAAGAGCTGGGGTGTGGTGTTGATTGCAATCGGCTAACCAAGAGCTGTGGTGTGGTGTTGATTACAATTGGCTAACCAAGAGCTGTGGTGTGGTGTTGATTACAATTGGCTAACCAAGAGCTGTGGTGTGGTTGATTACAATCGGCTAACCAAGAGCTGTGGTGTGGTGTTGATTGCAATCGGCTAACCAAGAGCTGTGGTGTTGATTACAATCGGATAACCAAGAGCTGTGGTGTGGTTTTGATTACAATCGGCTAACCAAGAGCTGTGGTGTGGTGTTGATTACAATCGGCTAACCAAGAGCTGTGGTGTGGTGTTGATTACAATCGGCTAACCAAGAGCTGTGGTGTTGATTGCAATCGGCTAACCAAGAGCTGTGGTGTGGTGTTGATTACAATTGGCTAACCAAGAGCTGTGGTGTGGTGTTGATTACAATCGGCTAACCAAGAGCTGTGGTGTGGTGTTGATTACAATCGGCTAACCAAGAGCTGTGGTGTGGTGTTGATTGCAATCGGCTAACCAAGAGCTGTGGTGTTGATTGCAATCGGCTAACCAAGAGCTGTGGTGTTGATTGCAATCGGCTAACCAAGAGCTTTGGTGTTGATTGCAATCGGCTAACCAAGAGCTGTGGTGTGGTGTTGATAACAATCGGCTAACCAAGAGCTGTGGTGTTGATTACAATCGGCTAACCAAGAGCTGGGGTGTGGTGTTGATTGCAATCGGCTAACCAAGAGCTGTGGTGTGGTGGTGATTACAATCGGCTAACCAAGAGCTGCGGTGGTGATTGCAATCGGCTAACCAAGAGCTGCGGTGTGGTGGTGATTGCAATCGGCTAACCAAGAGCTGCGGTGTGGTGGTGATTACAATCGGCTAACCAAGAGCTGTGGTGGTGATTACAATCGGCTAACCAAGAGCTGTGGTGGTGATTACAATCGGCTAACCAATAGCTTTTCATTCCTCTGTGTCTGTGTGTGTGTTGTATTTGTGTGTGTGTGTGTGTGTGTGTGTGTGGTGTGTGTGTAGTGTTCTGTGTGGAGTGCGTCAGGAGTCTGCCACTGTAACGCCCATAAGAAGAGTGTGTTCTGGAGCAGCAAGCGAGACAAGGTGGTTCTGGGATACCTTCAGGTCAGTTTAACCCTTAACCTTCAGGTCAGTTTAACCCTTAACCTTCAGGTCAGTTTAACCCTTAACCTTCAGGTCAGTTTAACCCTTAACCTTCAGGTCAGTTTAACCCTTAACCTTCAGGTCAGTTTAACCCTTAACCTCCAGGTCAGTTTAACCCTTAACCTTCAGGTCAGTTTAACCCTTAACCTTCAGGTCAGTTTAACCCTTAACCTTCAGGTCAGTTTAACCCTTAACCTCCAGGTCAGTTTAACCCTTAACCTTCAGGTCAGTTTAACCCTTAACCTTCAGGTCAGTTTAACCCTTAACCTTCAGGTCAGTTTAACCCTTAACCTTCAGGTCAGTTTAACCCCTTAACCTCCAGGTCAGTTTAACCCTTAACCTTCAGGTCAGTTTAACCCTTAACCTCCAGGTCAGTTTAACCCTTAACCTCCAGGTCAGTTTAACCCTTAACCTCCAGGTCAGTTTAACCCTTAACCTCCAGGTCAGTTTAACCCTTAACCTTCAGGTCAGTTTAACCCTTAACCTCCAGGTCAGTTTAACCCTTAACCTTCAGGTCAGTTTAACCCTTAACCTTCAGGTCAGTTTAACCCTTAACCTTCAGGTCAGTTTAACCCTTAACCTTCAGGTCAGTTTAACCCTTAACCTTCAGGTCAGTTTAACCCTTAACCTTCAGGTCAGTTTAACCCTTAACCTTCAGGTCAGTTTAACCCTTAACCTTCAGGTCAGTTTAACCCTTAACCTTCAGGTCAGTTTAACCCTTAACCTTCAGGTCAGTTTAACCCTTAACCTTCAGGTCAGTTTAACCCTTAACCTTCAGGTCAGTTTAACCCCTTAACCTTCAGGTCAGTTTAACCCTTAACCTTCAGGTCAGTTTAACCCTTAACCTTCAGGTCAGTTTAACCCTTAACCTTCAGGTCAGTTTAACCCCTTAACCTTCAGGTCAGTTTAACCCTTAACCTCCAGGTCAGTTTAACCCTTAACCTCCAGGTCAGTTTAACCCTTAACCTTCAGGTCAGTTTAACCCTTTAACCTTCAAGTTAGTTAACCCTTAACCTTCAGGTCAGTTTAACCCTTTAAATACACTATGAATGTGTCCCGAATGGCCCCCCGATTCCTTAAATAGGTGAGTGCTTTTGACCAGAGCCCTTTGGGAGCAGGGTGCCGTTGCGGAATCAGGCTCCATCTCTATTTTGTAGTTTATCTGTTCACCTTCTGGGTAAATGCATTTTCAATAAAGTTTAATTTGCAGATGTTTAACTTCAACCTGCTGGAGATCGACAACGACCTCCGACTGGCAGGTACACACACACTGAGACAAACGCACACACTCACATCCAGATACACACACACACACACACTGAGACAAACGCACACACTCACATCCAGATACACACACACACAATGTCCACCAGTGGAGGCTGGTGAGGGGAGGACGGCTCATAATAATGGCTGGAACGGAGCCAGTGGAATGGCATCACCATGGAAACCATGTGTCTGATGTATTGGACACCGTTCCTCTGATTCCGCTCCAGCCTTTACCACCAGCCTTGCCTCCCTAATTAAGGAGTCACCAACCTCCTGTGGTCTATACCCCACGTTACCACTGTAACTCTGTCTATACCAGTGGAGGCTACTGTACCTGATGTATTGGACACCGTTCCTCTGATTCCGCTCCAGCCTTTACCACCAGCCTTGCCTCCCTAATTAAGGAGTCACCAACCTCCTGTGGTCTATACCCCACGTTACCACTGTAACTCTGTCTATACCAGTGGAGGCTACTGTACCTGATGTATTGGACACCGTTCCTCTGATTCCGCTCCAGCCTTTACCACCAGCCTTGCCTCCCTAATTAAGGAGTCACCAACCTCCTGTGGTCTATACCCCACGTTACCACTGTAACTCTGTCTATACCAGTGGAGGCTACTGTACCTGATGTATTGGACACCGTTCCTCTGATTCCGCTCCAGCCTTTACCACCAGCCTTGCCTCCCTAATTAAGGAGTCACCAACCTCCTGTGGTCTATACCCCACGTTACCACTGTAACTCTGTCTATACCAGTGGAGGCTACTGTACCTGATGTATTGGACACCGTTCCTCTGATTCCGCTCCAGCCTTTACCACCAGCCTTGCCTCCCTAATTAAGGAGTCACCAACCTCCTGTGGTCTATACCCCACGTTACCACTGTAACTCTGTCTATACCAGTGGAGGCTACTGTACCTGATGTATTGGACACCGTTCCTCTGATTCCGCTCCAGCCTTTACCACCAGCCTTGCCTCCCCTAATTAAGGAGTCACCAACCTCCTGTGGTCTATACCCCCACGTTACCACTGTAACTCTGTCTATACCAGTGGAGGCTACTGTACCTGATGTATTGGACACCGTTCCTCTGATTCCGCTCCAGCCTTTACCACCAGCCTTGCCTCCCTAATTAAGGAGTCACCAACCTCCTGTGGTCTATACCCCACGTTACCACTGTAACTCTGTCTATACCAGTGGAGGCTACTGTACCTGATGTATTGGACACCGTTCCTCTGATTCCGCTCCAGCCTTTACCACCAGCCTTGCCTCCCTAATTAAGGAGTCACCAACCTCCTGTGGTCTATACCCCACGTTACCACTGTAACTCTGTCTATACCAGTGGAGGCTACTGTACCTGATGTATTGGACACCGTTCCTCTGATTCCGCTCCAGCCTTTACCACCAGCCTTGCCTCCCTAATTAAGGAGTCACCAACCTCCTGTGGTCTATACCCCACGTTACCACTGTAACTCTGTCTATACCAGTGGAGGCTACTGTACCTGATGTATTGGACACCGTTCCTCTGATTCCGCTCCAGCCTTTACCACCAGCCTTGCCTCCCCTAATTAAGGAGTCACCAACCTCCTGTGGTCTATACCCCACGTTACCACTGTAACTCTGTCTATACCAGTGGAGGCTACTGTACCTGATGTATTGGACACCGTTCCTCTGATTCCGCTCCAGCCTTTACCACCAGCCTTGCCTCCCTAATTAAGGAGTCACCAACCTCCTGTGGTCTATACCCCACGTTACCACTGTAACTCTGTCTATACCAGTGGAGGCTACTGTACCTGATGTATTGGACACACGTTCCTCTGATTCCGCTCCAGCCTTTACCGCCAGCCTTGCCTCCCCTAATTAAGGAGTCACCAACCTCCTGTGGTCTATACCCCACGTTACCACTGTAACTCTGTCTATACCAGTGGAGGCTACTGTACCTGATGTATTGGACACCGTTCCTCTGATTCCGCTCCAGCCTTTACCACCAGCCTTGCCTCCCTAATTAAGGAGTCACCAACCTCCTGTGGTCTATACCCCACGTTACCACTGTAACTCTGTCTATACCAGTGGAGGCTACTGTACCTGATGTATTGGACACCGTTCCTCTGATTCCGCTCCAGCCTTTACCACCAGCCTTGCCTCCCTAATTAAGGGAGTCACCAACCTCCTGTGGTCTATACCCCACGTTACCACTGTAACTCTGTCTATACCAGTGGAGGCTACTGTACCTGATGTATTGGACACCGTTCCTCTGATTCCGCTCCAGCCTTTACCACCAGCCTTGCCTCCCTAATTAAGGAGTCACCAACCTCCTGTGGTCTATACCCCACGTTACCACTGTAACTCTGTCTATACCAGTGGAGGCTACTGTACCTGATGTATTGGACACCGTTCCTCTGATTCCGCTCCAGCCTTTACCACCAGCCTTGCCTCCCTAATTAAGGAGTCACCAACCTCCTGTGGTCTATACCCCACGTTACCACTGTAACTCTGTCTATACCAGTGGAGGCTACTGTACCTGATGTATTGGACACCGTTCCTCTGATTCCCGCTCCAGCCTTTACCACCAGCCTTGCCTCCCTAATTAAGGAGTCACCAACCTCCTGTGGTCTATACCCCACGTTACCACTGTAACTCTGTCTATACCAGTGGAGGCTACTGTACCTGATGTATTGGACACCGTTCCTCTGATTCCGCTCCAGCCTTTACCACCAGCCTTGCCTCCCTAATTAAGGAGTCACCAACCTCCTGTGGTCTATACCCCACGTTACCACTGTAACTCTGTCTATACCAGTGGAGGCTACTGTACCTGATGTATTGGACACCGTTCCTCTGATTCCGCTCCAGCCTTTACCACCAGCCTTGCCTCCCTAATTAAGGAGTCACCAACCTCCTGTGGTCTATACCCCACGTTACCACTGTAACTCTGTCTATACCAGTGGAGGCTACTGTACCTGATGTATTGGACACCGTTCCTCTGATTCCGCTCCAGCCTTTACCACCAGCCTTGCCTCCCTAATTAAGGAGTCACCAACCTCCTGTGGTCTATACCCCACGTTACCACTGTAACTCTGTCTATACCAGTGGAGGCTACTGTACCTGATGTATTGGACACCGTTCCTCTGATTCCGCTCCAGCCTTTACCACCAGCCTTGCCTCCCTAATTAAGGAGTCACCAACCTCCTGTGGTCTATACCCCACGTTACCACTGTAACTCTGTCTATACCAGTGGAGGCTACTGTACCTGATGTATTGGACACCGTTCCTCTGATTCCGCTCCAGCCTTTACCACCAGCCTTGCCTCCCTAATTAAGGAGTCACCAACCTCCTGTGGTCTATACCCCACGTTACCACTGTAACTCTGTCTATACCAGTGGAGGCTACTGTACCTGATGTATTGGACACCGTTCCTCTGATTCCGCTCCAGCCTTTACCACCAGCCTTGCCTCCCTAATTAAGGAGTCACCAACCTCCTGTGGTCTATACCCCACGTTACCACTGTAACTCTGTCTATACCAGTGGAGGCTACTGTACCTGATGTATTGGACACCGTTCCTCTCGATTCCGCTCCAGCCTTTACCACCAGCCTTGCCTCCCTAATTAAGGAGTCACCAACCTCCTGTGGTCTATACCCCCACGTTACCACTGTAACTCTGTCTATACCAGTGGAGGCTACTGTACCTGATGTATTGGACACCGTTCCTCTGATTCCGCTCCAGCCTTTACCACCAGCCTTGCCTCCCTAATTAAGGAGTCACCAACCTCCTGTGGTCTATACCCCACGTTACCACTGTAACTCTGTCTATACCAGTGGAGGCTACTGTACCTGATGTATTGGACACCGTTCCTCTGATTCCGCTCCAGCCTTTACCACCAGCCTTGCCTCCCTAATTAAGGAGTCACCAACCTCCTGTGGTCTATACCCCACGTTACCACTGTAACTCTGTCTATACCAGTGGAGGCTACTGTACCTGATGTATTGGACACCGTTCCTCTGATTCCGCTCCAGCCTTTACCACCAGCCTTGCCTCCCTAATTAAGGAGTCACCAACCTCCTGTGGTCTATACCCCACGTTACCACTGTAACTCTGTCTATACCAGTGGAGGCTACTGTACCTGATGTATTGGACACCGTTCCTCTGATTCCGCTCCAGCCTTTACCACCAGCCTTGCCTCCCTATTAAGGAGTCACCAACCTCCTGTGGTCTATACCCCCACGTTACCACTGTAACTCTGTCTATACCAGTGGAGGCTACTGTACCTGATGTATTGGACACCGTTCCTCTGATTCCGCTCCAGCCTTTACCACCAGCCTTGCCTCCCCTAATTAAGGAGTCACCAACCTCCTGTGGTCTATACCCCCACGTTACCACTGTAACTCTGTCTATACCAGTGGAGGCTACTGTACCTGATGTATTGGACACCGTTCCTCTGATTCCGCTCCAGCCTTTACCACCAGCCTTGCCTCCCTAATTAAGGAGTCACCAACCTCCTGTGGTCTATACCCCACGTTACCACTGTAACTCTGTCTATACCAGTGGAGGCTACTGTACCTGATGTATTGGACACCGTTCCTCTGATTCCGCTCCAGCCTTTACCACCAGCCTTGCCTCCCCTAATTAAGGAGTCACCAACCTCCTGTGGTCTATACCCCACGTTACCACTGTAACTCTGTCTATACCAGTGGAGGCTACTGTACCTGATGTATTGGACACCGTTCCTCTGATTCCGCTCCAGCCTTTACCACCAGCCTTGCCTCCCTAATTAAGGAGTCACCAACCTCCTGTGGTCTAT
>NW_025534609.1:0-85000 GCF_020615455.1 Coregonus clupeaformis | reverse complement strand
TGGGGAGTGTTAATATGTTGGACTGGGGAGTGATAATATGTTGGACTGGGGAGTGTTAATATGTTGGACTGGGGAGTGTTAATATGTTGGACTGGGGAGGCGTTAATATGTTGGACTGGGGAGTGTTAATATGTTGGACTGGGGAGTGTTAATATGTTGGACTGGGGAGTGTTAATATGTTGGACTGGGGAGTGTTAATATGTTGGACTGGGGAGCGTTAATATGTTGGACTGGGGAGTGTTAATATTTTGGACTGGGGAGTGTTAATATGTTGGACTGGGGAGTGTTAATATGTTGGACTGGGGAGTGTTAATATGTTGGACTGGGGAGTGTTAATATGTTGGACTGGGGAGTGTTAATATGTTGGACTGGGGAGTGTTAATATGTTGGACTGGGGAGTGTTAATATGTTGGACTGGGGAGTGTTAATATGTTGGACTGGGGAGTGTTAATATGTTGGACTGGGGAGTGTTAATATGTTGGACTGGGGAGTGTTAGAGTGTTGGACTGGGGAGTGTTGGACTGGGGAGTGTTAATATGTTGGACTGGGGAGTGTTAATATGTTGGACTGGGGAGTGTTAATGTGTTGGACTGGGGAGTGTTAATATGTTGGACTGGGGAGTGTTAATATGTTGGACTGGGGAGTGTTAATGTGTTGGACTGGGGAGTGTTGGACTGGGGAGCGTTAATATGTTGGACTGGGGAGTGTTAATATGTTGGACTGGGGAGTGTTAATATGTTGGACTGGGGAGTGTTGGACTGGGGAGTGTTAATATGTTGGACTGGGGAGCGTTAATATGTTGGACTGGGGAGTGTTAATATGTTGGACTGGGGAGTGTTAATATGTTGGACTGGGGAGTGTTAATGTGTTGGACTGGGGAGTGTTAATATGTTGGACTGGGGAGTGTTAATATGTTGGACTGGGGAGTGTTAATATGTTGGACTGGGGAGTGTTAATATGTTGGACTGGGGAGTGTTAATATGTTGGACTGGGGAGTGTTAATATGTTGGACTGGGGAGTGTTGGACTGGGGAGCGTTAATATGTTGGACTGGGGAGCGTTAATATGTTGGACTGGGGAGCGTTAATATGTTGGACTGGGGAGCGTTAATATGTTGGACTGGGGAGTGTTAATATGTTGGACTGGGGAGCGTTAATATGTTGGACTGGGGAGTGTTAATATGTTGGACTGGGGAGTGTTAATATGTTGGACTGGGGAGTGTTAATATGTTGGACTGGGGAGTGTTAATATGTTGGACTGGGGAGCGTTAATATGTTGGACTGGGGAGTGTTAATATGTTGGACTGGGGAGTGTTAATATGTTGGACTGGGGAGTGTTAATATGTTGGACTGGGGAGTGTTAATATGTTGGACTGGGGAGCGTTAATATGTTGGACTGGGGAGTGTTAATATTTTGGACTGGGGAGTGTTAATATGTTGGACTGGGGAGTGTTAATATGTTGGACTGGGGAGTGTTAATATGTTGGACTGGGGAGTGTTAATATGTTGGACTGGGGAGTGTTAATATGTTGGACTGGGGAGTGTTAATATGTTGGACTGGGGAGTGTTAATATGTTGGACTGGGGAGTGTTAATATGTTGGACTGGGGAGTGTTAATATGTTGGACTGGGGAGTGTTAATATGTTGGACTGGGGAGTGTTAATATGTTGGACTGGGGAGTGTTAGAGTGTTGGACTGGGGAGTGTTGGACTGGGGAGTGTTAATATGTTGGACTGGGGAGTGTTAATATGTTGGACTGGGGAGTGTTAATGTGTTGGACTGGGGAGTGTTAATATGTTGGACTGGGGAGTGTTAATATGTTGGACTGGGGAGTGTTAATGTGTTGGACTGGGGAGTGTTGGACTGGGGAGCGTTAATATGTTGGACTGGGGAGTGTTAATATGTTGGACTGGGGAGTGTTAATATGTTGGACTGGGGAGTGTTGGACTGGGGAGTGTTAATATGTTGGACTGGGGAGTGTTAATATGTTGGACTGGGGAGTGTTAATATGTTGGACTGGGGAGTGTTAATATGTTGGACTGGGGAGTGTTAATGTGTTGGACTGGGGAGTGTTAATATGTTGGACTGGGGAGTGTTAATATGTTGGACTGGGGAGTGTTAATATGTTGGACTGGGGAGTGTTAATATGTTGGACTGGGGAGTGTTAATATGTTGGACTGGGGAGTGTTAATATGTTGGACTGGGGAGTGTTGGACTGGGGAGCGTTAATATGTTGGACTGGGGAGCGTTAATATGTTGGACTGGGGAGCGTTAATATGTTGGACTGGGGAGCGTTAATATGTTGGACTGGGGAGTGTTAATATGTTGGACTGGGGAGCGTTAATATGTTGGACTGGGGAGTGTTAATATGTTGGACTGGGGAGTGTTAATATGTTGGACTGGGGAGTGTTAATATGTTGGACTGGGGAGTGTTAATATGTTGGACTGGGGAGCGTTAATATGTTGGACTGGGGAGTGTTAATATGTTGGACTGGGGAGTGTTAATATGTTGGACTGGGGAGTGTTGGACTGGGGAGTGTTAATATGTTGGACTGGGGAGTGATAATATGTTGGACTGGGGAGCGTTAATATGATGGACTGGGGAGCGTTAATATGATGGACTGGGGAGCGTTAATATGATGGACTGGGGAGCGTTAATATGTTGGACTGGGGAGTGTTAATATGTTGGACTGGGGAGTGTTAATATGTTGGACTGGGGAGCGTTAATATGTTGGACTGGGGAGCGTTAATATGTTGGACTGGGGAGTGTTAATATGTTGGACTGGGGAGTGTTAATATGTTGGACTGGGGAGCGTTAATATGTTGGACTGGGGAGCGTTAATATGTTGGACTGGGGAGTGTTAATATGTTGGACTGGGGAGCGTTAATATGTTGGACTGGGGAGTGTTAATATGTTGGACTGGGGAGTGTTAATATGTTGGACTGGGGAGTGTTAATATGTTGGACTGGGGAGCGTTAATATGTTGGACTGGGGAGCGTTAATATGTTGGACTGGGGAGTGTTAATATGTTGGACTGGGGAGCGTTAATATGTTGGACTGGGGAGTGTTAATATGTTGGACTGGGGAGTGTTGGACTGGGGAGTGTTAATATGTTGGACTGGGGAGTGTTAATATGTTGGACTGGGGAGTGTTAATATGTTGGACTGGGGAGTGTTAATATGTTGGACTGGGGAGCGTTAATATGTTGGACTGGGGAGCGTTAATATGTTGGACTGGGGAGTGTTAATATGTTGGACTGGGGAGTGTTAATATGTTGGACTGGGGAGCGTTAATATGTTGGACTGGGGAGCGTTAATATGTTGGACTGGGGAGTGTTAATATGTTGGACTGGGGAGCGTTAATATGTTGGACTGGGGAGTGTTAATATGTTGGACTGGGAGTGTTAATATGTTGGACTGGGGAGTGTTAATATGTTGGACTGGGGAGTGTTAATATGTTGGACTGGGGAGTGTTAATATGTTGGACTGGGGGAGTGTTAATATGTTGGACTGGGGAGTGTTAATATGTTGGACTGGGGAGTGTTAATATGTTGGACTGGGGAGTGTTAATATGTTGGACTGGGGAGTGTTAATATGTTGGACTGGGGAGTGTTAATATGTTGGACTGGGGAGTGTTAATATGTTGGACTGGGGAGTGTTGGACTGGGGAGTGTTAATATGTTGGACTGGGGAGTGTTAATATGTTGGACTGGGGAGCGTTAATATGTTGGACTGGGGAGCGTTAATATGTTGGACTGGGGAGCGTTAATATGTTGGACTGGGGAGCGTTAATATGTTGGACTGGGGAGTGTTAATATGTTGGACTGGGGAGTGTTAATATGTTGGACTGGGGAGTGTTAATATGTTGGACTGGGGAGTGTTAATATGTTGGACTGGGGAGTGTTAATATGTTGGACTGGGGAGTGTTAATATGTTGGACTGGGGAGTGTTAATATGTTGGACTGGGGAGTGTTAATATGTTGGACTGGGGAGTGTTGGACTGGGGAGCGTTAATATGTTGGACTGGGGAGTGTTGGACTGGGGAGTGTTAATATGTTGGACTGGGGAGTGTTAATATGTTGGACTGGGGAGTGTTAATATGTTGGACTGGGGAGTGTTAATATGTTGGACTGGGGAGTGTTAATATGTTGGACTGGGGAGTGTTAATATGTTGGACTGGGGAGTGTTGGACTGGGGAGCGTTAATATGTTGGACTGGGGAGTGTTAATATGTTGGACTGGGGAGCGTTAATATGTTGGACTGGGGAGTGTTAATATGTTGGACTGGGGAGTGTTAATATGTTGGACTGGGGAGTGTTAATATGTTGGACTGGGGAGCGTTAATATGTTGGACTGGGGAGTTAATATGTTGGACTGGGGAGCGTTAATATGTTGGACTGGGGAGTGTTAATATGTTGGACTGGGGAGTGTTAATATGTTGGACTGGGGAGTGTTAATATGTTGGACTGGGGAGTGTTAATATGTTGGACTGGGGAGTGTTAATATGTTGGACTGGGGAGCGTTAATATGTTGGACTGGGGAGTGTTAATATGTTGGACTGGGGAGTGTTAATATGTTGGACTGGGGAGTGTTAATATGTTGGACTGGGGAGTGTTAATATGTTGGACTGGGGAGTGTTAATATGTTGGACTGGGGAGTGTTAATATGTTGGACTGGGGAGTGTTAATATGTTGGACTGGGGAGTGTTAATATGTTGGACTGGGGAGTGTTAATATGTTGGACTGGGGAGTGTTAATATGTTGGACTGGGGAGTGTTAATATGTTGGACTGGGGAGTGTTAATATGTTGGACTGGGGAGTGTTAATATGTTGGACTGGGGAGTGTTAATATGTTGGACTGGGGAGTGTTAATATGTTGGACTGGGGAGTGTTAATATGTTGGACTGGGGAGTGTTAATATGTTGGACTGGGGAGTGTTAATATGTTGGACTGGGGAGTGTTAATATGTTGGACTGGGGAGTGTTAATATGTTGGACTGGGGAGTGTTAATATGTTGGACTGGGGAGCGTTAATATGTTGGACTGGGGAGCGTTAATATGTTGGACTGGGGAGCGTTAATATGTTGGACTGGGGAGCGTTAATATGTTGGACTGTGGAGTGTTAATATGTTGGACTGGGGAGCGTTAATATGTTGGACTGGGGAGCGTTAATATGTTGGACTGGGGAGCGTTAATATGTTGGACTGGGGAGTGTTAATATGTTGGACTGGGGAGCGTTAATATGTTGGACTGGGGAGCGTTAATATGTTGGACTGGGGAGCGTTAATATGTTGGACTGGGGAGTGTTAATATGTTGGACTGGGGAGCGTTAATATGTTGGACTGGGGAGCGTTAATATGTTGGACTGGGGAGTGTTAATATGTTGGACTGGGGAGTGTTAATATGTTGGACTGGGGAGCGTTAATATGTTGGACTGGGGAGTGTTAATATGTTGGACTGGGGAGTGTTAATATGTTGGACTGGGGAGCGTTAATATGTTGGACTGGGGAGCGTTAATATGTTGGACTGGGGAGTGTTAATATGTTGGACTGGGGAGTGTTAATATGTTGGACTGTGGAGTGTTAATATGTTGGACTGGGGAGCGTTAATATGTTGGACTGGGGAGCGTTAATATGTTGGACTGGGGAGTGTTAATATGTTGGACTGGGGAGTGTTAATATGTTGGACTGGGGAGCGTTAATATGTTGGACTGGGGAGCGTTAATATGTTGGACTGGGGAGTGTTAATATGTTGGACTGGGGAGTGTTAATATGTTGGACTGGGGAGCGTTAATATGTTGGACTGGGGAGCGTTAATATGTTGGACTGGGGGAGTGTTAATATGTTGGACTGGGGAGTGTTAATATGTTGGACTGGGGAGCGTTAATATGTTGGACTGGGGAGTGTTAATATGTTGGACTGGGGAGCGTTAATATGTTGGACTGGGGAGTGTTGGACTGGGGAGTGTTAATATGTTGGACTGGGGAGTGTTGGACTGGGGAGCGTTAATATGTTGGACTGGGGAGTGTTAATATGTTGGACTGGGGAGTGTTGGACTGGGGAGTGTTAATATGTTGGACTGGGGAGTGTTAATATGTTGGACTGGGGAGCGTTAATATGTTGGACTGGGGAGTGTTAATATGTTGGACTGGGGAGTGTTAATGTGTTTAACCTGATCTACTGTTTTCTGTTCTTTGTGGTAATGAGTGTTGTTCTCGTGTGTGTTGCAGTTATACGCAGGTGTTTAAGTGTGTGTGTCGCTTCCTTGGACGTGCGGAGAGAGAGAGGCCGAAAGCAGCAGCTGTTATGGGACTGGGAGCAGCCAAACTCTTCATTACGCACTGTGCACCTCCTGGGTATATACACACACACACTCACACACACACACACACACACACACACACACACACACACACACACACACACACACACACACACACACACACACACACACACACACACACACTCACACTGATTTCACATAGCATTGACAGTGTTACCTGTAAAAACGAAAAAATCCCTAACTAAAACGTTTCCCCCCCCCAAGTTAAAATCACCTGTGCAGTTATCACAAAACGACCACTAATGGTTACACCACCCTGTTGGTTGGTTCCTACAGACAGTGAGTCACGTGGCCGTGGCTTGTTATTAAAGCAGGCAGACAGGCATCCAGGCATTCAGTTACTGTTCCATTGAACTTTACAATGGGCAAAAAGAGTGACCTAAGCGACTTTGAGTGTGTTATGATAGTTGGTGCCAGGTATAAATTATACATGCATACACTGAGGCCAGTTTATTAGGTACACCACCCCATCCATTAAAATGGATCACTCCTACAGAGTGTGTTATGATAGTCGACAACAATAGAATGTTTTCATAATAACAAGGACCAGTTTGATGTCTGACAACATCTATTGAATGTTCATGATTTAATGCTTGCCAAAGACCGTAAAATGAGGGACATTTCCTTTGAGGGGTTGGCAGGTCTTTTAAACACATTGCCACAATCATGACTAGGTCTGTTGAGGAAATAAAGTACAGGCTGTTGCCGGCAATACCTTCCAGATACTGTACCTTTCAGATAAAGACAAGTTGGCAGCAATACCTTCCAGATACTGTACCTTTCAGATATAAAGACAAGTTGGCAGCAATACCTTCCAGATACTGTACCTTTCAGATATAAAGACAAGTTGGCAGCGATACCTTCCAGATACTGTACCTTTCAGATAAAGACAAGTTGGCAGCAATACCTTCCAGATACTGTACCTTTCAGATATAAAGACAAGTTGGCAGCAATACCTTCCAGATACTGTACCTTTCAGATATAAAGACAAGTTGGCAGCGATACCTTCCAGATACTGTACCTTTCAGATAAAGACAAGTTGGCAGCAATACCTTCCAGATACTGTACCTTTCAGATATAAAGACAAGTTGGCAGCGATACCTTCCAGATACTGTACCTTTCAGATATAAAGACAAGTTGGCAGCGATACCTTCCAGATACTGTACCTTTCAGATATAAAGACAAGTTGGCAGCAATACCTTCCAGATACTGTACCTTTCAGATATATAAAGACAAGTTGGCAGCAATACCTTCCAGATACTGTACCTTTCAGATATATAAAGACAAGTTGGCAGCAATACCTTCCAGATACTGTACCTTTCAGATATATAAAGACAAGTTGGCAGCAATACCTTCCAGATACTGTACCTTTCAGATAAAGACAAGTTGGCAGCAATACCTTCCAGATACTGTACCTTTCAGATATATAAAGACAAGTTGGCAGCAATACCTTCCAGATACTGTACCTTTCAGATATAAAGACAAGTTGGCAGCAATACCTTCCAGATACTGTACCTTTCAGATATAAAGACAAGTTGGCAGCAATACCTTCCAGATACTGTACCTTTCAGATATAAAGACAAGTTGGCAGCAATACCTTCCAGATACTGTACCTTTCAGATATATAAAGACAAGTTGGCAGCAATACCTTCCAGATACTGTACCTTTCAGATATATAAAGACAAGTTGGCAGCAATACCTTCCAGATACTGTACCTTTCAGATATATAAAGACAAGTTGGCAGCAATACCTTCCAGATACTGTACCTTTCAGATATATAAAGACAAGTTGGCAGCAATACCTTCCAGATACTGTACCTTTCAGATATAAAGACAAGTTGGCAGCAATACCTTCCAGATACTGTACCTTTCAGATATATAAAGACAAGTTGGCAGCAATACCTTCCAGATACTGTACCTTTCAGATATATAAAGACAAGTTGGCAGCAATACCTTCCAGATACTGTACCTTTCAGATATATAAAGACAAGTTGGCAGCAATACCTTCCAGATACTGTACCTTTCAGATATATAAAGACAAGTTGGCAGCAATACCTTCCAGATACTGTACCTTTCAGATATATAAAGACAAGTTGGCAGCAATACCTTCCAGATACTGTACCTTTCAGATATATAAAGACAAGTTGGCAGCAATACCTTCCAGATACTGTACCTTTCAGATAAAGACAAGTTGGCAGCAATACCTTCCAGATACTGTACCTTTCAGATATATAAAGACAAGTTGGCAGCAATACCTTCCAGATACTGTACCTTTCAGATATAAAGACAAGTTGGCAGCAATACCTTCCAGATACTGTACCTTTCAGATATAAAGACAAGTTGGCAGCAATACCTTCCAGATACTGTACCTTTCAGATATAAAGACAAGTTGGCAGCAATACCTTCCAGATACTGTACCTTTCAGATATATAAAGACAAGTTGGCAGCAATACCTTCCAGATACTGTACCTTTCAGATATATAAAGACAAGTTGGCAGCAATACCTTCCAGATACTGTACCTTTCAGATATATAAAGACAAGTTGGCAGCAATACCTTCCAGATACTGTACCTTTCAGATATATAAAGACAAGTTGGCAGCAATACCTTCCAGATACTGTACCTTTCAGATATAAAGACAAGTTGGCAGCAATACCTTCCAGATACTGTACCTTTCAGATATATAAAGACAAGTTGGCAGCAATACCTTCCAGATACTGTACCTTTCAGATATATAAAGACAAGTTGGCAGCAATACCTTCCAGATACTGTACCTTTCAGATATATAAAGACAAGTTGGCAGCAATACCTTCCAGATACTGTACCTTTCAGATATATAAAGACAAGTTGGCAGCAATACCTTCCAGATACTGTACCTTTCAGATATATAAAGACAAGTTGGCAGCAATACCTTCCAGATACTGTACCTTTCAGATATATAAAGACAAGTTGGCAGCAATACCTTCCAGATACTGTACCTTTCAGATATATAAAGACAAGTTGGCAGCAATACCTTCCAGATACTGTACCTTTCAGATATATAAAGACAAGTTGGCAGCAATACCTTCCAGATACTGTACCTTCCAGATATATAAAGACAAGTTGGCAGCAATACCTTCCAGATACTGTACCTTTCAGATATATAAAGACAAGTTGGCAGCAATACCTTCCAGATACTGTACCTTCCAGATATATAAAGACAAGTTGGCAGCAATACCTTCCAGATACTGTACCTTCCAGATATATAAAGACAAGTTGGCAGCAATACCTTCCAGATACTGTACCTTCCAGATATATAAAGACAAGTTGGCAGCAATACCTTCCAGATACTGTACCTTCCAGATATATAAAGACAAGTTGGCAGCAATACCTTCCAGATACTGTACCTTCCAGATATATAAAGACAAGTTGGCAGCAATACCTTCCAGATACTGTACCTTTTCAGACAGCTATAGTTGACAGGTTTTCATATTTTTAAAGGTGTAATACACAGACTTCTAATATGACAAAAACCCAAATACAGCTTCCCTTAATCTTCCTTGATGTCTAACCCCTGACTTCTGTGACCTCTAACCCCTTAACAGATTGGTGATTTCCCACCATGTTGAGGCCAGGATAGAGGAGGCCCTGCATTTGCTGCTAACCAGGTACACACACACACACACACACACACACACACACACACACACACACACACACACACACACACACACACACACACACACACCAAATCCCATATGGACCCCTAGGCCCGTGGCGGTCTCAGATGGTTGGGATATGTGAATAGGGCAGGGTTCTTCAATTCCGGTCCTGGAGGGCCGAAACACTTCTGTTTTTTTATTTCTACCTGGTAGTTAATTGCACTCACCTGGTGTCCCAGGTCTGAATTAGCCCCTGATTAGAAGGAGAGGATGAAAAACAGAGGTGTTTTCGGCCCTCCAGAACCGGAATTGAAGAACCCTGGCGTAGGGTCTTGGGGTCCATTTAGGATTGGGGAACAAGGCAGCAGCTACTCTTCCTGGGGTTTATTATGGATCCTCATTTGTTCCTGCCAAGGCAGCAGCTACTCTTCCTGGGGTTTATTATGGATCCTCATTAGTTCCTGCCAAGGCAGCAGCTACTCTTCCTGGGGTTTATTATGGATCCCCATTAGTTCCTGCCAAGGCAGCAGCTACTCTTCCTGGGGTTTATTATGGATCCCCATTAGTTCCTGCCAAGGCAGCAGCTACTCTTCCTGGGGTTTATTATGGATCCCCATTAGTTCCTGCCAAGGCAGCAGCTACTCTTCCTGGGGTTTATTATGGATCCCCATTAGTTCCTGCCAAGGCAGCAGCTACTCTTCCTGGGGTTTATTATGGATCCCCGTTAGTTCCTGCCAAGGCAGCAGCTACTCTTCCTGGGGTTTATTATGGATCCCGTTAGTTCCTGCCAAGGCAGCAGCTACTCTTCCTGGGGTTTATTATGGATCCCCGTTAGTTCCTGCCAAGGCAGCAGCTACTCTTCCTGGGGTTTATTATGGATCCCCGTTAGTTCCTGCCAAGGCAGCAGCTACTCTTCCTGGGGTTTATTATGGATCCCCGTTAGTTCCTGCCAAGGCAGCAGCTACTCTTCCTGGGGTTTATTATGGATCCCCATTAGTTCCTGCCAAGGCAGCAGCTACTCTTCCTGGGGTTTATTATAGATCCCCCATTAGTTCCTGCCAAGGCAGCAGCTACTCTTCCTGGGGTTTATTATGGATCCCCATTAGTTCCTGCCAAGGCAGCAGCTACTCTTCCTGGGGTTTATTATGGATCCCCGTTAGTTCCTGCCAAGGCAGCAGCTACTCTTCCTGGGGTTTATTATGGATCCCCGTTAGTTCCTGCCAAGGCAGCAGCTACTCTTCCTGGGGTTTATTATGGATCCCCGTTAGTTCCTGCCAAGGCAGCAGCTACTCTTCCTGGGGTTTATTATGGATCCCCGTTAGTTCCTGCCAAGGCAGCAGCTACTCTTCCTGGGGTTTATTATGGATCCCCATTAGTTCCTGCCAAGGCAGCAGCTACTCTTCCTGGGGTTTATTATGGATCCCCATTAGTTCCTGCCAAGGCAGCAGCTACTCTTCCTGGGGTTTATTATGGATCCCCGTTAGTTCCTGCCAAGGCAGCAGCTACTCTTCCTGGGGTTTATTATGGATCCCCATTAGTTCCTGCCAAGGCAGCAGCTACTCTTCCTGGGGTTTATTATGGATCCCCATTAGTTCCTGCCAAGGCAGCAGCTACTCTTCCTGGGGTTTATTGTGGATCCCCATTAGTTCCTGCCAAGGCAGCAGCTACTCTTCCTGGGGTTTATTATGGATCCCCATTAGTTCCTGCCAAGGCAGCAGCTACTCTTCCTGGGGTTTATTATGGATCCCCATTAGTTCCTGCCAAGGCAGCAGCTACTCTTCCTGGGGTTTATTATGGATCCCCATTAGTTCCTGTCAAGGCAGCAGCTACTCTTCCTGGGGTTTATTATGGATCCCCATTAGTTCCTGTCAAGGCAGCAGCAGCTACTCTTCCTGGGGTTTATTATGGATCCCCATTAGTTCCTGCCAAGGCAGCAGCTACTCTTCCTGGGGTTTATTATGGATCCCCATTAGTTCCTGCCAAGGCAGCAGCTACTCTTCCTGGGGTTTATTATGGATCCCCATTAGTTCCTGCCAAGGCAGCAGCTACTCTTCCTGGGGTTTATTATGGATCCCCATTAGTTCCTGCCAAGGCAGCAGCTACTCTTCCTGGGGTTTATTATGGATCCCCATTAGTTCCTGCCAGGGCAGCAGCTACTCTTCCTGGGGTTTATTATGGATCCCCATTAGTTCCTGCCAAGGCAGCAGCTACTCTTCCTGGGGTTTATTATGGATCCCCATTAGTTCCTGCCAAGGCAGCGGCTACTCTTCCTGGGGTTTATTATGGATCCCCATTAGTTCCTGCCAAGGCAGCGGCTACTCTTCCTGGGGTTTATTATGGATCCCCATTAGTTCCTGCCAAGGCAGCGGCTACTCTTCCTGGGGTTTATTATGGATCCCCATTAGTTCCTGCCAAGGCAGTGGCTACTCTTCCTGGGGTTTATTATGGATCCCCATTAGTTCCTGCCAAGGCAGCGGCTACTCTTCCTGGGGTTTATTATGGATCCCCATTACTTCCTGCCAAGGCAGCGGCTACTCTTCCTGGGGTTTATTATGGATCCCCGTTAGTTCCTGCCAAGGCAGCAGCTACTCTTCCTGGGGTTTATTATGGATCCCCGTTAGTTCCTGCCAAGGCAGCAGCTACTCTTCCTGGGGTTTATTATGGATCCCCATTAGTTCCTGCCAAGGCAGCAGCTACTCTTCCTGGGGTTTATTATGGATCCCCATTAGTTCCTGCCAAGGCAGCAGCTACTCTTCCCTGGGTTTATTATGGATCCCCATTAGTTCCTGCCAAGGCAGCAGCTGCTCTTCCTCGGGTCCAGCAAAATTTAAAAACATTACAATACATTCACAACAGATTTCACAAAACATTGAGTGTGTTCCCTCAGGCCTCTACTCTACTACCACATATCATATCACAAAATCCATGTACAAAATGTGTGTATAGTGTGTATGTTATCGTGTGTGTGTCTGCATGTGTCTGTGTGTGTGTCTCTTCACAGTCCCTGCTGTTCCATAAGGTGGATTTAAAATCTGATTCTACTGCTGGCATCAGTTATCCCTGATGTGGAATAGAGTTCCATGTAGTCATGGCTCTATGTAGTACTGTGGGCCTCCCATAGTCTGTTCTGGACTTGGGGATTGTGAAGAGACCTCTGGTGGCATCAGTTACCTGATGTGGAATAGAGTTCCATGTAGTCATGGCTCTATGTAGTACTGTGCGCCTCCCCTAGTCTGTTCTGGACTTGGGGACTGTGAAGAGACCTCTGGTGGCATGTCTTGTGGGGTATGCATGGGTGTCTGAGCTGTGTGCTAGTCATTTTAACAGACAGCTCGGTGCATTCAGCTTGTCAACACTTCTCACAAAAACAAGTAGCGATGAAGTCAATCTCTCTTCCACTTTGAGCCAGGAGAGATTGACATGCATATTATTAATGTTAGCTCTCTGTGTACATCCAAGGGCCAGCCGTGCTGCCCTGTTCTGAGCTAACAGGGCCATATAATGTGTGTGTCTGCGTGGTGTGTGTGTGTGTGCGCGTCTGCGTGTGTGTGTCTACAGGGTAACGGAGGTGGTGCGGAGACAGATGGTGCAGTGTGACTTCAGTCCAGAGTTTCTCCAGAAACTTCAGGGTTTCTACCAGAACCTCCCCCTACCTCCCAGCTGCATCACTCTGAGAAACAGGTATAGACCAGACCCCCCTCCCTCCCAGCTGCATCACTCTGAGAAACAGGTATAGACCAGACCCCCCCCACCCTACCTCCCAGCTGCATCACTCTGAGAAACAGGTATAGACCAGACCCCCCCTACCTCCCAGCTGCATCACTCTGAGAAACAGGTATAGACCAGACCCTCCCCCCTACCTCCCAGCTGCATCACTCTGAGAAACAGGTATAGACCAGACCCTCCCCCTACCTCCCAGCTGCATCACTCTGAGAAACAGGTATAGACCCTCCCCCCTACCTCCCAGCTGCATCACTCTGAGAAACAGGTATAGACCAGACCCTCCCCCTACCTCCCAGCTGCATCACTCTGAGAAACAGGTATAGACCAGACCCTCCCCCTACCTCCCAGCTGCATCACTCTGAGAAACAGGTATAGACCAGACCCTCCCCCTACCTCCCAGCTGCATCACTCTGAGAAACAGGTATAGACCAGACCCTCCCCCTACCTCCCCGCTGCATCACTCTGAGAAACAGGTATAGACCAGACCCTCCCCCTAACTCCCAGCTGCATCACTCTGAGAAACAGGTATAGACCAGACCCTCCCCCCTACCTCCCAGCTGCATCACTCTGAGAAACAGGTATAGACCAGACCCTCCCCCCTACCTCCCAGCTGCATCACTCTGAGAAACAGGTATAGACCAGACCCTCCCCCCTACCTCCCCGCTGCATCACTCTGAGAAACAGGTATAGACCAGACCCTCCCCCCTACCTCCCAGCTGCATCACTCTGAGAAACAGGTATAGACCCTCCCCCTACCTCCCAGCTGCATCACTCTGAGAAACAGGTATAGACCAGACCCTCCCCCCTACCTCCCAGCTGCATCACTCTGAGAAACAGCTATAGACCAGACCCCCCCACCTCCCAGCTGCATCACTCTGAGAAACAGGTATAGACCAGACCCTCCCCCTACCTCCCAGCTGCATCACTCTGAGAAACAGGTATAGACCAGACCCTCCCCCCCTACCTCCCAGCTGCATCACTCTGAGAAACAGGTATAGACCAGACCCTCCCCCCTACCTCCCAGCTGCATCACTCTGAGAAACAGGTATAGACCAGACCCTCCCCCCTACCTCCCCGCTGCATCACTCTGAGAAACAGGTATAGACCCTCCCCCCCTACCTCCCAGCTGCATCACTCTGAGAAACAGGTATAGACCAGACCCCCCTACCTCCCAGCTGCATCACTCTGAGAAACAGGTATAGACCAGACCCTCCCCCTACCTCCCAGCTGCATCACTCTGAGAAACAGGTATAGACCAGACCCCCTACCACCCAGCTGCATCACTCTGAGAAACAGGTATAGACCAGACCCCCCCCACCTCCCAGCTGCATCACTCTGAGAAACAGGTATAGACCAGACCCTCCCCCCCCTACCTCCCAGCTGCATCACTCTGAGAAACAGGTATAGACCAGACCCTCCCCCCTACCTCCCAGCTGCATCACTCTGAGAAACAGGTATAGACCAGACCCTCCCCCCTACCTCCCAGCTGCATCACTCTGAGAAACAGGTATAGACCAGACCCCCCTACCTCCCAGCTGCATCACTCTGAGAAACAGGTATAGACCCTCCCCCCCTACCTCCCAGCTGCATCACTCTGAGAAACAGGTATAGACCAGACCCTCCCCCCTACCTCCCAGCTGCATCACTCTGAGAAACAGGTATAGACCAGACCCTCCCCCCCTACCTCCCAGCTGCATCACTCTGAGAAACAGGTATAGACCAGACCCTCCCCCCCCCTACCTCCCAGCTGCATCACTCTGAGAAACAGGTATAGACCAGACCCTCCCCCCTACCTCCCAGCTGCATCACTCTGAGAAACAGGTATAGACCCTCCCCCTACCTCCCAGCTGCATCACTCTGAGAAACAGGTATATACCAGACCCTCCCCCTAACTCCCAGCTGCATCACTCTGAGAAACAGGTATAGACCAGACCCTCCCCCCTACCTCCCAGCTGCATCACTCTGAGAAACAGGTATAGACCAGACCCTCCCCCCTACCTCCCAGCTGCATCACTCTGAGAAACAGGTATAGACCAGACCCTCCCCCCTACCTCCCAGCTGCATCACTCTGAGAAACAGGTATAGACCAGACCCTCCCCCCTACCTCCCAGCTGCATCGCTCTGAGAAACAGGTATAGACCAGACCCTCCCCCTACCTCCCAGCTGCATCGCTCTGAGAAACAGGTATAGACCAGACCCTCCCCCCCTACCTCCCAGCTGCATCGCTCTGAGAAACAGGTATGGACCCTCCCCCTACCTCCCAGCTGCATCGCTCTGAGAAACAGGTATAGACCAGACCCTCCCCCCCCAGCTGCATCACTCTGAGAAACAGGTATAGACCAGACCCTCCCCCCTACCTCCCAGCTGCATCACTCTGAGAAACAGGTATAGACCAGACCCTCCCCCCTCCCCCCCAGCTGCATCACTCTGAGAAACAGGTATAGACCAGACCCTCCCCCCCTACCTCCCAGCTGCATCACTCTGAGAAACAGGTATAGACCAGACCCTCCCCCTACCTCCCAGCTGCATCACTCTGAGAAACAGGTATAGACCAGACCCTCCCCCCTACCTCCCAGCTGCATCACTCTGAGAAACAGGTATAGACCCTCCCCCTACCTCCCCGCTGCATCACTCTGAGAAACAGGTATAGACCAGACCCTCCCCCCTACCTCCCAGCTGCATCGCTCTGAGAAACAGGTATAGACCCCCCCCCACCTCCCAGCTGCATCACTCTGAGAAACAGGTATAGACCAGACCCTCCCCCCCTACCTCCCAGCTGCATCACTCTGAGAAACAGGTATAGACCCCCCTACCTCCCAGCTGCATCACTCTGAGAAACAGGTATAGACCAGACCCTCCCCCCTACCTCCCAGCTGCATCACTCTGAGAAACAGGTATAGACCAGACCCTCCCCCCTACCTCCCAGCTGCATCACTCTGAGAAACAGGTATAGACCAGACCCCCTACCTCCCAGCTGCATCACTCTGAGAAACAGGTATAGACCAGACCCTCCCCCCTACCTCCCAGCTGCATCGCTCTGAGAAACAGGTATAGACCAGACCCTCCCTCCCCCTACCTCCCAGCTGCATCACTCTGAGAAACAGGTATAGACCAGACCCTCCCCCTACCTCCCAGCTGCATCACTCTGAGAAACAGGTATAGACCAGACCCTCCCCCCTACCTCCCAGCTGCATCACTCTGAGAAACAGGTATAGACCAGACCCTCCCCCCTACCTCCCAGCTGCATCACTCTGAGAAACAGGTATAGACCAGACCCTCCCCCCTACCTCCCAGCTGCATCACTCTGAGAAACAGGTATAGACCAGACCCTCCCCCTACCTCCCAGCTGCATCACTCTGAGAAACAGGTATAGACCAGACCCTCCCCCTACCTCCCAGCTGCATCACTCTGAGAAACAGGTATAGACCAGACCCTCCCCCCCTACCTCCCAGCTGCATCACTCTGAGAAACAGGTATGGACCAGACCCTCCCCCCTACCTCCCAGCTGCATCACTCTGAGAAACAGGTATAGACCAGACCCTCCCCCTACCTCCCAGCTGCATCACTCTGAGAAACAGGTATGGACCAGACCCTCCCCCCTACCTCCCAGCTGCATCACTCTGAGAAACAGGTATGGACCAGACCCTCCCCCCTACCTCCCAGCTGCATCACTCTGAGAAACAGGTATAGACCAGACCCTCCCCCCTACCTCCCAGCTGCATCACTCTGAGAAACAGGTATAGACCAGACCCTCCCCCCTACCTCCCAGCTGCATCACTCTGAGAAACAGGTATAGACCAGACCCTCCCCCCTACCTCCCAGCTGCATCACTCTGAGAAACAGGTATAGACCAGACCCTCCCCCCTACCTCCCAGCTGCATCACTCTGAGAAACAGGTATAGACCAGACCCTCCCCCCCTACCTCCCAGCTGCATCACTCTGAGAAACAGGTATAGACCAGACCCTCCCCCCCTACCTCCCAGCTGCATCACTCTGAGAAACAGGTATAGACCAGACCCTCCCCCCTACCTCCCAGCTGCATCACTCTGAGAAACAGGTATAGACCAGACCCTCCCCCTACCTCCCAGCTGCATCACTCTGAGAAACAGGTATGGACCAGACCCTCCCCCCTACCTCCCAGCTGCATCACTCTGAGAAACAGGTATAGACCAGACCCTCCCCCCTACCTCCCAGCTGCATCACTCTGAGAAACAGGTATGGACCAGACCCTCCCCCCTACCTCCCAGCTGCATCACTCTGAGAAACAGGTATGGACCAGACCCTCCCCCCTACCTCCCAGCTGCATCACTCTGAGAAACAGGTATAGACCAGACCCTCCCCCCTACCTCCCAGCTGCATCACTCTGAGAAACAGGTATGGACCAGACCCTCCTAACGGGGAGATGCAGAGACGCTGCTGTTTTCCGTGTAGAGATGAAATGAATTCCCCCTTTGCGTTCCAGGCTGGGTGTTCTCCCCTGGTCGGACGTCCTGCTGGTCTCCGTGTTGAAGGGGCAGAACGTGACGGGGATCCGACCGGGGAAAGGGAAAAGGGAACTGCTGACTGAATCTGCTGCTGTCGTCCTACTGAGAGCTGAAACCTTACAGATACAGAAGAGGTAGAGAGGGACATGGGACCTATTACTACTGGTTCAGTAAATACCAGCAGGCAACTATTACTACTGGTTCAGTAAATACCTGCAGGCAACTATTACTACTGGTTCAGTAAATACCCGCAGGCAACTATTACTACTGGTTCAGTAAATACCCGCAGGCAACTATTACTACTGGTTCAGTAAATACCCGCGAGGCAACTATTACTACTGGTTCAGTAAATACCCGCAGGCAACTATTACTACTGGTTCAGTAAATACCTGCAGGCAACTATTACTACTGGTTCAGTAAATACCCGCAGGCAACTATTACTACTGGTTCAGTAAATACCTGCAGGCAACTATTACTACTGGTTCAGTAAATACCTGCAGGCAACTATTACTACTGGTTCAGTAAATACCCGCAGGCAACTATTACTACTGGTTCAGTAAATACCCGCAGGCAACTATTACTACTGGTTCAGTAAATACCCGCAGGCAACTATTACTACTGGTTCAGTAAATACCCGCAGGCAACTATTACTACTGGTTCAGTAAATACCCGCAGGCAACTATTACTACTGGTTCAGTAAATACCCGCAGGCAACTATTACTACTGGTTCAGTAAATACCTGCAGGCAACTATTACTACTGGTTCAGTAAATACCCGCAGGCAACTATTACTACTGGTTCAGTAAATACCTGCAGGCAACTATTACTACTGGTTCAGTAAATACCCGCAGGCAACTATTACTACTGGTTCAGTAAATACCCGCAGGCAACTATTACTACTGGTTCAGTAAATACCTGCAGGCAACTATTACTACTGGTTCAGTAAATACCTGCAGGCAACTATTACTACTGGTTCAGTAAATACCCGCAGGCAACTATTACTACTGGTTCAGTAAATACCCGCGGGCAACTATTACTACTGGTTCAGTAAATACCCGCGAGGCAACTATTACTACTGGTTCAGTAAATACCTGCAGGCAACTATTACTACTGGTTCAGTAAATACCCGCAGGCAACTATTACTACTGGTTCAGTAAATACCCGCAGGCAACTATTACTACTGGTTCAGTAAATACCCGCAGGCAACTATTACTACTGGTTCAGTAAATACCCGCAGGCAACTATTACTACTGGTTCAGTAAATACCCGCAGGCAACTATTACTACTGGTTCAGTAAATACCCGCAGGCAACTATTACTACTGGTTCAGTAAATACCTGCAGGCAACTATTACTACTGGTTCAGTAAATACCCGCAGGCAACTATTACTACTGGTTCAGTAAATACCCGCAGGCAACTATTACTACTGGTTCAGTAAATACCCGCAGGCAACTATTACTACTGGTTCAGTAAATACCCGCAGGCAACTATTACTACTGGTTCAGTAAATACATGCAGGCAACTATTACTACTGGTTCAGTAAATACCTGCAGGCAACTATTACTACTGGTTCAGTAAATACCCGCAGGCAACTATTACTACTGGTTCAGTAAATACCTGCAGGCAACTTGTGCCCTATAAAGCAGTCTGGGTAGCCATTTGATTAGCTGTTTTGAGATACCTGTATAACTTTATGAGCTGGGTTGTCTTTATTTTTTAAATTGATGTTTGTCTGTAGGTACCGAGAGTTGACCCGCTACCTGAAGGTGGTCCGTAGTGAGAACACAGAACTGTGAGTCACTGGTCTACCTGTGTGTCAGTCGATATTTACCTGTGTGTTAGTCTATATTTACCTGTGTGTTAGTCTATATTTACCTGTGTGTTAGTCTATATTTACCTGTGTGTGTGTGTGTTAATATACTGAACTAAAATATAAATGCAACAGTTTCAATGGTTTTACTGAGTTACACTTCATATGAGGAAATCAGTCAATTGATGTAATTTCATTAGTCTCTAATCTATGGATTTCACATGACTGGGCCTGGCTCCATTGGGGAGCCAGGTTCAGCCAATCAGAATGAGTCCCCCCCCCCCACCATTTTGGACGTACTGCCAAATTCTCTAAAATGACGTTGGAGAGGCGGCTTATGGTAGAGAAATTAACATTAAATTATCTGGCAACAGCTCATCTGGTGGACGTTCCTGTAGTCAACATGCCAATTACGCACTCCCTCAAAACTTGAGGTATCTGTGACATTTTGTTGTGTGACAAAACTGCACATTTTAGAGTGGCCCGTTATTGTCCCCAGCACAAGGTGCACCTGTGTAATGATCATTCTGTTTAATCAGCTTCTTGATATGCCACACCTGTCAGGTGGATGGATTATCTGGGCAAAGGAGAAATGCTCACTAACAGGGATGGAAACAAATTTGTGCCCAGAATGAGAGAGAAATCAGCTTTCTGTGCGTCTGGAACAGTTCTGGGATCTTTTATTTCAGCTCAGGGGACCAACACTTTACATGTTGCTTTAACATTTTTGTTCAGTGTATATATTTACCTGTGTGTGTGTTTTACTGCACCACCAATCAAAAGTTTGGACACACCTACTCATTCAAGGGGTTTTATTTATTTATATATATATAAAAAAATACATTGTAGAATAATAGTGAAGACATCAAAACTATGAAATAACACATATGGAATCATGTAGTAACCAAAAAAGTGTTCAACAAATCAAAATATATTTTTATATTTGAGATTCTTCAAATAGCCACCCTTTGCCTTGATGACAGCTTTGCACACTCTTGGCATTCTCTCAACCAGCTTCGTGAGGTAGTCACCTGGAATGCATTTCAATTAACAGGTGTGCCTTGTTAAAAGTTAATTTGTGGAATTCATTTCCTTAATGCGTTTGAGCCAATCAGTTGTGTTGTGACAAGGTAGGGGGGTATACAGAAGATAGCCCTATTTGGTAAAATACCAAGTCAATATTATGGCAAGAACAGCTCAAATAAGCAAAGAGAAACGACAGTCCATCATTACTTTAAGACATGAAGATCAGTCAATACAGAACATTTCAAGCACTTTGAAAGTTTATTTAAGTGCAGTCGCAGAAACCATCAAGCGCTATGATGAAACTGGCTCTCATGAGGACCGCCACAGGAATGGAAGACCCAGAGTTACCTCTGCTACAGAGGATAAGTTCATTAGAGTTACCAGCCTCAGAAATTGCAGCCCAAATAAATGCTTTTTGAGAGTTCAAGTAACAGACACATCTCAACATCAACTGTTCAGAGGGGACTGTGTGAATCAGGCCTTCATGGTCGAATTGCTGCAAAGAAACCACTACTAAAGGACACCAATAAGAAGAAGAGACTTGCTTGGGCCAAGAAACACGAGCAATGGACATTAGACCGGTGGAAATCTGTCCTTTGGTCTGGAGTCCAAATTGGAGACTTTTGGTTCAAACCGCTGTGTCTTTGTGAGACGCGGAGTGGGTGAACGGATGATCTCCGCATGTGTAGTTCCCACCGTAAAGCATGGAGGAGGAGGTGTTATGGTGTGGGGGTGCTTTGCTGGTGACACTGTCTGTGAATTAGTTAGAATTCAAGGCACACTAAACCAGCATGGCTACCACAGCATTCTGCAGCGATACGCCATCCCATCTGGTTTGGGCTTAGTGGGACTATCATCTGTTTTTCAACAGGACAATGGCCCAACACACCTCCAGGCTGTGTAAGGGCTATTTTACCAAGAAGGAGAGTGATGGAGTGCTGCATCAGATGACCTGGCCTCCACAATCCCCCGACCTCAACCCAATTGAGATGGTTTGGGATGAGTCGGACCACAGAGTGAAGGAAAAGCAGCCAACAAGTGCTCAGCAAATGTGGGAACTCCTTCAAGACTGTTGGAAAAGCATTCCAGGTGAAGTTGGTTGAGAGAATGCCAAGAGTGTGCAAAGCTGTCATCAAGGCAAAGGGTGGCTATTTGAAGAATCTCAAATATAACATTAGTTTCACACTTTTTTTGGTTACCACATGATTCCATATGTGTTATTTCATAGATTTGATGTCTTCACTATTATTCTACAATGTAAAAAAGAGTACAAATTAAGAAAAACCCTTGAATGGGGTAGGTGTGTCCAAACTTTAGACTGGTACTGTATATATTTACCTGTGTGTGAAAGTATACTGAATATTGTATAGTGTGTGTGTGTGTACTGAATATTGTGTAGTGTGTGTGTGTGTGTGTGTGTGTATACTGAATATTGTGTAGCGTGTGTGTGTACTGAATTGTGTAGTGTGTGTGTGTGTGTGTACTGAATATTGTGTAGTGTGTGTGTGTGTGTGTGTGTACTGAATATTGTGTAGTGTGTGTGTGTGTGTGTGTGTACTGAATATTGTGTAGTGTGTGTGTGTGTGTGTGTGTACTGAATATTGTATAGCGTGTGTGTACTGAATTGTGTAGTGTGTGTGTACTGAATATTGTGTAGTGTGTGTGTACTGAATATTGTGTAGTGTGTGTGTGTACTGAATATTGTGTAGTGTGTGTGTACTGAATATTATATAGTGTGTGTGTACTGAATATTGTGTAGTGTGTGTGTACTGAATATTATATAGTGTGTGTGTACTGAATATTGTGTAGTGTGTGTGTACTGAATATTATATAGTGTGTGTGTGTGTACTGAATATTGTGTAGTGTGTGTGTGTACTGAATATTGTGTAGTGTGTGTGTACTGAATATTATATAGTGTGTGTGTGTGTACTGAATATTGTGTAGTGTGTGTGTACTGAATATTGTGTAGTGTGTGTGTACTGAATATTGTGTAGTGTGTGTGTGTACTGAATATTGTGTAGTGTGTGTGTGTGTACTGAATATTGTGTAGTGTGTGTGTGTACTGAATATTGTGTAGTGTGTGTGTACTGAATATTGTGTAGTGTGTGTGTGTACTGAATATTGTATAGTGTGTGTGTGTGTACTGAATATTGTGTAGTGTGTGTGTGTACTGAATATTGTGTAGTGTGTGTGTACTGAATATTATATAGTGTGTGTGTGTGTACTGAATATTGTGTAGTGTGTGTGTACTGAATATTGTGTAGTGTGTGTGTGTACTGAATATTGTGTAGTGTGTGTGTGTGTACTGAATATTGTGTAGTGTGTGTGTGTACTGAATATTGTGTAGTGTGTGTGTACTGAATATTGTGTAGTGTGTGTGTGTACTGAATATTGTATAGTGTGTGTGTGTGTACTGAATATTGTGTAGTGTGTGTGTGTACTGAATATTGTGTAGTGTGTGTGTACTGAATATTATATAGTGTGTGTGTGTGTGTACTGAATATTGTGTAGTGTGTGTGTACTGAATATTGTGTAGTGTGTGTGTGTACTGAATATTGTGTAGTGTGTGTGTATACTGAATATTATATAGTGTGTGTGTGTACTGAATATTGTGTAGTGTGTGTACTGAATATTGTGTAGTGTGTGTGTACTGAATATTATATAGTGTGTGTGTACTGAATATTGTGTAGTGTGTGTGTACTGAATATTATATAGTGTGTGTGTGTACTGAATATTGTGTAGTGTGTGTGTGTACTGAATGTTGTGTAGTGTGTGTGTACTGAATATTATATAGTGTGTGTGTATGTACTGAATATTGTGTAGTGTGTGTGTGTACTGAATATTGTGTAGTGTGTGTGTGTACTGAATATTGTGTAGTGTGTGTGTGTACTGAATATTGTGTAGTGTGTGTGTGTACTGAATATTGTGTAGTGTGTGTGTGTACTGAATATTGTGTAGTGTGTGTGTGTGTACTGAATATTGTGTAGTGTGTGTGTGTACTGAATATTGTGTAGTGTGTGTGTGTGTGTACTGAATATTGTGTAGTGTGTGTGTGTGTGTACTGAATATTGTATAGTGTGTGTGTGTACTGAATATTGTGTAGTGTGTGTGTGTACTGAATATTGTGTAGTGTGTGTGTACTGAATATTGTATAGTGTGTGTGTACTGAATATTGTATAGTGTGTGTGTACTGAATATTATATAGTGTGTGTGTGTACTGAATATTGTGTAGTGTGTGTGTACTGAATATTATATAGTGTGTGTGTGTACTGAATATTGTGTAGTGTGTGTGTACTGAATATTATATAGTGTGTGTGTGTACTGAATATTGTGTAGTGTGTGTGTACTGAATATTGTGTAGTGTGTGTGTACTGAATATTATATAGTGTGTGTGTGTGTACTGAATATTGTGTAGTGTGTGTGTGTACTGAATATTGTGTAGTGTGTGTGTACTGAATATTATATAGTGTGTGTGTGTACTGAATATTGTGTAGTGTGTGTGTGTACTGAATATTGTGTAGTGTGTGTGTGTACTGAATATTGTGTAGTGTGTGTGTGTACTGAATATTGTGTAGTGTGTGTGTGTACTGAATATTGTGTAGTGTGTGTGTGTACTGAATATTGTGTAGTGTGTGTGTGTGCTGAATATTGTGTAGTGTGTGTGTGTACTGAATATTGTGTAGTGTGTGTGTGTACTGAATATTGTGTAGTGTGTGTGTGTACTGAATATTGTGTAGTGTGTGTGTGTACTGAATATTGTGTAGTGTGTGTGTACTGAATATTGTATAGTGTGTGTGTACTGAATATTGTATAGTGTGTGTGTGTGTGTACTGAATATTATATAGTGTGTGTGTGTACTGAATATTGTGTAGTGTGTGTGTACTGAATATTATATAGTGTGTGTGTGTACTGAATATTGTGTAGTGTGTGTGTGTACTGAATATTATATAGTGTGTGTGTACTGAATATTGTGTAGTGTGTGTGTACTGAATATTATATAGTGTGTGTGTACTGAATATTGTATAGTGTGTGTGTGTACTGAATATTGTGTAGTGTGTGTGTACTGAATATTATATAGTGTGTGTTTGTACTGAATATTGTGTAGTGTGTGTGTACTGAATATTATAGTGTGTGTGTGTACTGAATATTGTGTAGTGTGTGTGTACTGAATATTGTATAGTGTGTGTGTACTGAATATTGTATAGTGTGTGTGTGTACTGAATATTGTATAGTGTGTGTGTGTACTGAATATTGTGTAGTGTGTGTGTACTGAATATTGTATAGTGTGTGTGTGTACTGAATATTGTATAGTGTGTGTGTGTACTGAATATTGTGTAGTGTGTGTATAATGCTTGTCCGTGTGTCTCTGGATAAATGTAAATGTAAAGGTTCTGTTTACTCCAGAGTCCAGGCGGTGCGGGACCTGATCCCTCTCTTCCTGATGAAGGCAGGGGACTTTAGCTCCGCCCTCTCCTCCTTCTTCTCTCCGCCCCATGGGATCTGCTGCCCCGCCTGCCGCCTGACACCACGCCTCTTCACCCTCTACCTACGCGTCGTCACCACGGCAACCGCACCCAGCACCACCGTTGCCATTGCAACACAGCCCCTCCCCCCCGACACTCCCTGGGAGGAGGCCAAAGGTCAGATACATTTAGAAAAAACAGAAATACCTTATTTCAATAAGCTTCTGACCCACTGGGAATGTGATGAAAGAAATAAAAGCTGAAATAAAATAATTCTCTCTACTATTATTCTGACATTTCACATTCTTAAAATAAAGTGGTGATCCTAACTGACCTAAGACAGGGAATTTTTACTAGGATTAAATGTCAGGAATTGTGAAAAACTGAGTTTAAATATATTTGGCTAAGGTGTATGTAAACTTCCGACTTCAACTGTATCTACCTCAATTACCTCAGTACTGGTACCCTGTGTATATAGCCTAGTTATCATGGACTCAGTACTGGTACCCTGTGTATATAGCCTAGTTATCATGGACTCAGTACTGGTACCCTGTGTATATAGCCTAGTTATCATGGACTCAGTACTGGTCCCCTGTGTATATAGCCTAGTTATCATGGACTCAGTACTGGTACCCTGTGTATATAGCCTAGTTATCATGGACTCAGTACTGGTACCCTGTGTATATAGCCTAGTTATCATGGACTCAGTACTGGTACCGTGTGTATATAGCCTAGTTATCATGGACTCAGTACTGGTCCCCTGTGTATATAGCCTAGTTATCATGGACTCAGTACTGGTACCCTGTGTATATAGCCTAGTTATCATGGACTCAGTACTGGTACCCTGTGTATATAGCCTAGTTATCATGGACTCAGTACTGGTACCCTGTGTATATAGCCTAGTTATCATGGACTCAGTACTGGTCCCCTGTGTATATAGCCTAGTTATCATGGACTCAGTACTGGTACCCTGTGTATATAGCCTAGTTATCATGGACTCAGTACTGGTACCCTGTGTATATAGCCTAGTTATCATGGACTCAGTACTGGTACCCTGTGTATATAGCCTAGTTATCATGGACTCAGTACTGGTACCCTGTGTATATAGCCTAGTTATCATGGACTCAGTACTGGTACCCTGTGTATATAGCCTAGTTATCATGGACTCAGTACTGGTACCCTGTGTATATAGCCTAGTTATCATGGACTCAGTACTGGTACCCTGTGTATATAGCCTAGTTATCATGGACTCAGTACTGGTACCCTGTGTATATAGCCTAGTTATCATGGACTCAGTACTGGTCCCCTGTGTATATAGCCTAGTTATCATGGACTCAGTACTGGTACCCTGTGTATATAGCCTAGTTATCATGGACTCAGTACTGGTCCCTGTGTATATAGCCTAGTTATCATGGACTCAGTACTGGTACCCTGTGTATATAGCCTAGTTATCATGGACTCAGTACTGGTCCCCTGTGTATATAGCCTAGTTATCATGGACTCAGTACTGGTACCCTGTGTATATAGCCTAGTTATCATGGACTCAGTACTGGTACCCTGTGTATATAGCCTAGTTATCATGGACTCAGTACTGGTACCCTGTGTATATAGCCTAGTTATCATGGACTCAGTACTGGTCCCTGTGTATATAGCCTAGTTATCATGGACTCAGTACTGGTACCCTGTGTATATAGCCTAGTTATCATGGACTCAGTACTGGTCCCTGTGTATATAGCCTAGTTATCATGGACTCAGTACTGGTACCCTGTGTATATAGCCTAGTTATCATGGACTCAGTACTGGTACCCTGTGTATATAGCCTAGTTATCATGGACTCAGTACTGGTACCCTGTGTATATAGCCTAGTTATCATGGACTCAGTACTGGTCCCTGTGTATATAGCCTAGTTATCATGGACTCAGTACTGGTACCCTGTGTATATAGCCTAGTTATCATGGACTCAGTACTGGTCCCCTGTGTATATAGCCTAGTTATCATGGACTCAGTACTGGTACCCTGTGTATATAGCCTAGTTATCATGGACTCAGTACTGGTACCCTGTGTATATAGCCTAGTTATCATGGACTCAGTACTGGTACCCTGTGTATATAGCCTAGTTATCATGGACTCAGTACTGGTCCCCTGTGTATATAGCCTAGTTATCATGGACTCAGTACTGGTACCCTGTGTATATAGCCTAGTTATCATGGACTCAGTACTGGTACCCTGTGTATATAGCCTAGTTATCATGGACTCAGTACTGGTCCCCTGTGTATATAGCCTAGTTATCATGGACTCAGTACTGGTACCCTGTGTATATAGCCTAGTTATCATGGACTCAGTACTGGTACCCTGTGTATATAGCCTAGTTATCATGGACTCAGTACTGGTACCCTGTGTATATAGCCTAGTTATCATGGACTCAGTACTGGTACTTCCTGTATATAGCCTAGTTATCATGGACTCAGTACTGGTCCCCTGTGTATATAGCCTAGTTATCATGGACTCAGTACTGGTCCCCTGTGTATATAGCCTAGTTATCATGGACTCAGTACTGGTACCCTGTGTATATAGCCTAGTTATCATGGACTCAGTACTGGTCCCCTGTGTATATAGCCTAGTTATCATGGACTCAGTACTGGTCCCCTGTGTATATAGCCTAGTTATCATGGACTCAGTACTGGTCCCCTGTGTATATAGCCTAGTTATCATGGACTCAGTACTGGTACTTCCTGTATATAGCCTAGTTATCATGGACTCAGTACTGGTACCCTGTGTATATAGCCTAGTTATCATGGACTCAGTACTGGTACCCTGTGTATATAGCCTAGTTATCATGGACTCAGTACTGGTACTTCCTGTATATAGCCTAGTTATCATGGACTCAGTACTGGTACCCTGTGTATATAGCCTAGTTATCACCTCGTACCCCTGCACATGGACTCAGTACTGGTACCCTGTGTATATAGCCTAGTTATCATGGACTCAGTACTGGTACCCTGTGTATATAGCCAAGTTATCATGGACTCAGTACTGGTACCCTGTGTATATAGCCTGGTTATCATGGACTCAGTACTGGTCCCCTGTGTATATAGCCTAGTTATCATGGACTCAGTACTGGTACCCTGTGTATATAGCCTAGTTATCATGGACTCAGTACTGGTCCCCTGTGTATATAGCCTAGTTATCATGGACTCAGTACTGGTACCCTGTGTATATAGCCTGGTTATCATGGACTCAGTACTGGTACCCTGTGTATATAGCCTAGTTATCATGGACTCAGTACTGGTCCCCTGTGTATATAGCCTAGTTATCATGGACTCAGTACTGGTACCCTGTGTATATAGCCTAGTTATCATGGACTCAGTACTGGTACCCTGTGTATATAGCCTAGTTATCATGGACTCAGTACTGGTCCCCTGTGTATATAGCCTAGTTATCATGGACTCAGTACTGGTACCCTGTGTATATAGCCTAGTTATCATGGACTCAGTACTGGTACTTCCTGTATATAGCCTAGTTATCATGGACTCAGTACTGGTCCCCTGTGTATATAGCCTAGTTATCATTGTGTATCTATTATTACTTTTATTACTTTTATTACGTTTTACTTTTCTATTATTTCTCTATGTTCTTTCTCTCTGTATTGTTGAGAAGGGCCCGTAAGTCAGCATTTCACTGTTAGCCTACACCTGTTGTTTACCAAGCATTGATTTAAATGAAATGATTTAAACACGTGGCCAGAACCTGCAGAACAACATTCTCTTCTCCTCCTCTCCCTCTCTCTCTCCTCCTCTCCTCCATCTCTCTCCTCCTCTCCTCCATCTCTCTCCTCCTCTCCTCCATCTCTCTCCTCCTCTCCTCCATCTCTCTCCTCCTCTCCTCCATCTCTCTCCTCTCTCTCTCCTCTCCTCCTCCATCTCTCTCCTCTCTCTGTCCTCTCCTCTCTCTGTCCTCTCCTCTCTCTGTCCTCTCCTTCCGCTCTCCTCCCTCTCTCCTCTTCTAGGTGCTGTGGTTCCCAGGAAGGTTGAGGTGGTGAAGTTTGGCCTGAGGGTTCTGAAGAGCAACATGGCTGTCTACATGGACGTGAGTCTCACAACCTTGAGTCTAGAGCACTGAACTTAGAGCGCTGAACTTAGAGCACTGAACTTAGAGCACTGAACTTAGAGCGCTGATCTTAGAGCGCTGATCTTAGAGCGCTGAAGTTAGAGCGCTGAAGTTAGAGCGCTGAAGTTAGAGCACTGAACTTAGAGCGCTGAACTTAGAGCGCTGAACTTAGAGCGCTGAAGTTAGAGCACTGAACTTAGAGCACTGAACTTAGAGCGCTGAAGTTAGAGCACTGAACTTAGAGGCACTGAACTTAGAGGCACTGAACTTAGAGGCACTGAACTTAGAGCACTGAACTTAGAGCACTGAACTTAGAGCACTGAACTTAGAGCACTGAACTTAGAGCACTGAACTTAGAGCACTGAACTTAGAGCACTGAACTTAGAGCACTGAACTTAGAGCACTGAACTTAGAGCACTGAACTTAGAGCACTGAACTTAGAGCACTGAACTTAGAGGCACTGAACTTAGAGGCACTGAACATAGAGCACTGAACTTAGAGCGCTGAACTTAGAGCGCTGAACTTAGAGCGCTGAACTTAGAGCGCTGAACTTAGAGCGCTGAACTTAAGAGCGCTGAACTTAGAGCGCTGAACTTAAGAGCGCTGAACTTAGAGCGCTGAACTTAGAGCACTGAACTTAGAGCGCTGAACTTAAGAGCACTGAACTTAAGGGCACTGAAGTTAGAAATGGGCAGTCATTCAACCTCCCTCAATGTGGACATAATGTGTGTATCTCTGTTTCAGACTCAGAGTTGGGCCCACTTTCTCCATATCCTCAATTCTCCTGCTGTTCCTCCTGACACTGCCTTTCTGACGGTAGACACCACAAACACCACACACAGCACACACCACACGCACATACACACGTCTTTTCATGGGTTGTTGTTGCAGCGTTGTGTGTTGTGTATGTGTAGGAGGCGAGGAGAGTTACCATGGAGATCCTGCTGAACCAGGGATCTCTGGGACACCTCATCCAGATACCACGGAGCTTCCTCATGGTACACACACACACACACATTATACACACACACATTATACACACACACACACACACACATTATACACACACTCACACTATACACACACCACACTCACATTATACACACACACACTCACACTATACACACACACACTCACATTATACACACACACACTCACACTATACACACACACACTCACACTATACACACACACACTCACATTACACACACACACACACACACACACACACACTATACACACACACACTCACATTACACACACACACACACACACTATACACACACACACTCACATTACACACACACACACACACACACTATACACACACACACTCACATTACACACACACACACTATACACACACACACTCACATTATACACACACCACACTCACATTATACACACACACACAAACACACACACACACACACTATACACACACACACTCACATTACACACACACACACTATACACACACACACTCACACTATACACACACCACACTCACATTACACACACACTCACATTATACACACACACACACACACACATTATACACACACTCACACTCACATTATACACACACACACTCACACACACTCACATTACACACACACACACACACTATACACACACACACTCACATTACACACACACACACACACTATACACACACACTCACATTACACACACACACACACACACTATAAACACACACACTCACATTACACACACACACTCACACTATACACACACACACTCACATTACACACACACACACACACTATACACACACACACTCACATTACACACACACACACACACACTATACACACACACTCACATTACACACACACACTATAAACACACACACTCACATTACACACACACACACTCACATTATACACACACACACACTATACACACACACACACACACACACACCACACTCACATTATACACATACCACACACTGTGGATTTAGATGTTTTGATAAAGTGGGGTAGATGTTTTGATAAAGTGGGGTAGATGTTTTGATAAAGTGGGGTAGATGTTTTGATAAAGTGGGGTAGATGTTGTGATAAAGTGGGGTAGATGTTTTGATAAAGTGGGGTAGATGTTTTGATAAAGTGGGGTAGATGTTTTGATAAAGTGGGGTAGATGTTGTGATAAAGTGGGGTAGATGTTGTGATAAAGTGGGGTAGATGTTGTGATAAAGTGGGGTAGATGTTGTGATAAAGTGGGGTAGATGTTTTGATAAAGTGGGGTAGATGTTTTGATAAAGTGGGGTAGATGTTGTGATAAAGTGGGGTAGATGTTGTGATAAAGTGGGGTAGATGTTGTGATAAAGTGGGGTAGATGTTGTGATAAAGTGGGGTAGATGTTGTGATAAAGTGGGGTAGATGTTTTGATAAAGTGGGGTAGATGTTGTGATAAAGTGGGGTAGATGTTGTGATAAAGTGGGGTAGATGTTGTGAAAGGGAAAGTCTCTATTAATACAATCTATCTGCAATATTAAAGCTGATCTACCCCCTAAAATATATATATATTTTAAGTCTCTATTAACCAAGAAATATTTGAATGGAGCTTATAGGTCCTTATGGGAAACGTGTTGCATTTATGTACAACATTTCATTCCTGTTGCTCAAACGAGACAGGAGATGTTTAAGGTTGATTACTATAGCGCCCCCCCCCCCTTGGGCCAATCAGTAATTCAGTAAGAGTCGGATCTCTATGACCAGACGCATCACTCACCCAAGTTTAGAACGGACGGAGCCAGATCAATATCAAACATGCTCTTTGGCTAGCTTTGCTGCCAGCCTATGGCAATGAGCGTTCGCATTCTAGTTAACTTATGGATCCAAAATTAGGTATTTTGCAGTGATCACGACAAAACATAATCTTAGCGACTGTTCAAGTAATAATCAACATATTGTAAGAGCCTTTTATTAAAAGGGTTTGATTTATTTAGAAGTAATAACCTTTTATATATATATTTTTTTTTGGGTGGGGGGGGTGATGTTAAACAGCAGTTTATTTATTAGTAATAACCTGGTAAATATAGACTGTTGAATGGTCCCAGATGGTGAACAGCAGTTTATTAGTAATAACCTGGTAAATATAGACTGTTGAATGGTCCCAGATGGTGAACAGCAGTTTATTTATTAGTAATAACCTGGTAAATATAGACTGTTGAATGGTCCCAGATGGTGGACAGCAGTTTATTAGTAATAACCTGGTAAATATAGACTGTTGAATGGTCCCAGATGGTGAACAGCAGTTTATTAGTAATAACCTGGTAAATATAGACTGTTGAATGGTCCCAGATGGTGAACAGCAGTTTATTAGTAATAACCTGGTAAATATAGACTGTTGAAGGGTCCCAGATGGTGAACAGCAGTTTATTAGTAATAACCTGGTAAATATAGACTGTTGAATGGTCCCAGATGGTGGACAGCAGTTTATTAGTAATATCCTGGTAAATATAGACTGTTGAATGGTCCCAGATGGTGAACAGCAGTTTATTAGTAATAACCTGGTAAATATAGACTGTTGAATGGTCCCCAACGGTGAACAGCAGTTTATTAGTAATAACCTGGTAAATATAGACTGTTGAATGGTCCCAGATGGTGAACAGCAGTTTATTTATTAGTAATAACCTGGTAAATATAGACTGTTGAATGGTCCCAGATGGTGGACAGCAGTTTATTAGTAATAACCTGGTAAATATAGACTGTTGAATGGTCCCAGATGGTGAACAGCAGTTTATTAGTAATAACCTGGTAAATATAGACTGTTGAATGGTCCCAGATGGTGAACAGCAGTTTATTAGTAATAACCTGGTAAATATAGACTGTTGAATGGTCCCAGATGGTGAACAGCAGTTTATTTATTAGTAATAACCTGGTAAATATAGACTGTTGAATGGTCCCAGATGGTGGACAGCAGTTTATTAGTAATAACCTGGTAAATATAGACTGTTGAATGGTCCCAGATGGTGAACAGCAGTTTATTAGTAATAACCTGGTAAATATAGACTGTTGAATGGTCCCAGATGGTGAACAGCAGTTTATTTATTAGTAATAACCTGGTAAATATAGACTGTTGAATGGTCCCAGATGGTGGACAGCAGTTTATTAGTAATAACCTGGTAAATATAGACTGTTGAATGGTCCCAGATGGTGAACAGCAGTTTATTAGTAATAACCTGGTAAATATAGACTGTTGAATGGTCCCAGATGGTGAACAGCGGTTTATTAGTAATAACCTGGTAAATATAGACTGTTGAATGGTCCCAGATGGTGAACAGCGGTTTATTAGTAATAACCTGGTAAATATATACTGTTGAATGGTCCCAGATGGTGAACAGCAGTTTATTAGTAATAACCTGGTAAATATAGACTGTTGAATGGTCCCAGATGGTGAACAGCAGTTTATTAGTAATAACCTGGTAAATATAGACTGTTGAATGGTCCCAGATGGTGAACAGCAGTTTATTAGTAATAACCTGGTAAATATAGACTGTTGAATGGTCCCAGATGGTGGACAGCAGTTTATTAGTAATAACCTGGTAAATATAGACTGTTGAATGGTCCCAGATGGTGAACAGCAGTTTATTAGTAATAACCTGGTAAATATAGACTGATGAATGGTCCCAGATGGTGGACAGCAGTTTATTAGTAATAACCTGGTAAATATAGACTGTTGAATGGTCCCAGATGGTGAACAGCAGTTTATTAGTAATAACCTGGTAAATATAGACTGTTGAATGGTCCCAGATGGTGAACAGCAGTTTATTAGTAATAACCTGGTAAATATAGACTGTTGAATGGTCCCAGATGGTGGACAGCAGTTTATTAGTAATAACCTGGTAAATATAGACTGTTGAATGGTCCCAGATGGTGAACAGCAGTTTATTAGTAATAACTTGGTAAATATAGACTGTTGAATGGTCCCAGATGGTGAACAGCAGTTTATTAGTAATAACCTGGTAAATATAGACTGTTGAATGGTCCCAGATGGTGAACAGCAGTTTATTAGTAATAACCTGGTAAATATAGACTGTTGAATGGTCCCAGATGGTGAACAGCAGTTTATTAGTAATAACCCGGTAAATATAGACTGTTGAATGGTCCCAGACGGTGAACAGCAGTTTATTAGTAATAACCTGGTAAATATAGACTGTTGAATGGTCCCAGACGGTGAACAGCAGTTTATTAGTAATAACCCGGTAAATATAGACTGTTGAATGGTCCCAGACGGTGAACAGCAGTTTATTAGTAATAACCTGGTAAATATAGACTGTTGAATGGTCCCAGACGGTGAACAGCAGTTTATTAGTAATAACCTGGTAAATATAGACTGTTGAATGGTCCCAGATGGTGAACAGCAGTTTATTAGTAATAACCCGGTAAATATAGACTGTTGAATGGTCCCAGACGGTGAACAGCAGTTTATTAGTAATAACCTGGTAAATATAGACTGTTGAATGGTCCCAGACGGTGAACAGCAGTTTATTAGTAATAACCTGGTAAATATAGACTGTTGAATGGTCCCAGATGGTGAACAGCAGTTTATTAGTAATAACCTGGTAAATATAGTCTGTTGAAGGGTCCCAGATGGTGAACAGCAGTTTATTAGTAATAACCTGGTAAATATAGACTGTTGAATGGTCCCAGATGGTGAACAGCAGTTTATTAGTAATAACCTGGTAAATATAGACTGTTGAATGGTCCCAGATGGTGGACAGCAGTTTATTTAGAAGTAATAACCTGGTAAATATAGACTGTTGAATGGTCCCAGATGGTGAACAGCAGTTTATTCGTAATAACCTGGTAAATATAGACTGTTGAATGGTCCCAGATGGTGGACAGCAGTTTATTAGTAATAAATTGGTAAATATAGACTGTTGAATGGTCCCAGATGGTGAACAGCAGTTTATTAGTAATAACCTGGTAAATATAGACTGTTGAATGGTCCCAGATGGTGAACAGCAGTTTATTAGTAATAACCTGGTAAATATAGACTGTTGAATGGTCCCAGATGGTGAACAGCAGTTTATTAGTAATAACCTGGTAAATATAGACTGTTGAATGGTCCCAGATGGTGGACAGCAGTTTATTAGTAATAACCTGGTAAATATAGACTGTTGAATGGTCCCAGATGGTGAACAGCAGTTTATTAGTAATAACCTGGTAAATATAGACTGTTGAATGGTCCCAGATGGTGGACAGCAGTTTATTAGTATTAACCTGGTAAATATAGACTGTTGAATGGTCCCAGATGGTGAACAGCAGTTTATTATTAATAACCTGGTAAATATAGACTGTTGAATGGTCCCAGATGGTGAACAGCAGTTTATTAGTAATAACCTGGTAAATATAGACTGTTGAATGGTCCCAGATGGTGAACAGCAGTTTATTTAGAAGTAATAACCTGGTAAATATAGACTGTTGAATGGTCCCAGATGTTGGACAGCAGTTTATTAGTAATAACCTGGTAAATATAGACTGTGGAATGGTCCCAGATGGTGGACAGCAGTTTATTAGTAATAACCTGGTAAATATAGACTGTTGAATGGTCCCAGATGGTGGACAGCAGTTTATTAGTAATAACCTGGTAAATATAGACTGTTGAATGGTCCCAGATGGTGAACAGCAGTTTATTAGTAATAACCTGGTAAATATAGACTGTTGAATGGTCCCAGATGGTGAACAGCAGTTTATTAGTAATAACCTGGTAAATATAGACTGTTGAATGGTCCCAGATGGTGAACAGCAGTTTATTAGTAATAACCTGGTAAATATAGACTGTTGAATGGTCCCAGATGGTGGACAGCAGTTTATTAGTAATAACCTGGTAAATATAGACTGTTGAATGGTCCCAGATGGTGAACAGCGGTTTATTAGTAATAACCTGGTAAATATATACTGTTGAATGGTCCCAGATGGTGAACAGCAGTTTATTAGTAATAACCTGGTAAATATAGACTGTTGAATGGTCCCAGATGGTGAACAGCAGTTTATTAGTAATAACCTGGTAAATATAGACTGTTGAATGGTCCCAGATGGTGAACAGCAGTTTATTAGTAATAACCTGGTAAATATAGACTGTTGAATGGTCCCAGATGGTGGACAGCAGTTTATTAGTAATAACCTGGTAAATATAGACTGTTGAATGGTCCCAGATGGTGAACAGCAGTTTATTAGTAATAACCTGGTAAATATAGACTGTTGAATGGTCCCAGATGGTGGACAGCAGTTTATTAGTAATAACCTGGTAAATATAGACTGTTGAATGGTCCCAGATGGTGAACAGCAGTTTATTATTAATAACCTGGTAAATATAGACTGTTGAATGGTCCCAGATGGTGAACAGCAGTTTATTAGTAATAACCTGGTAAATATAGACTGTTGAATGGTCCCAGATGGTGAACAGCAGTTTATTTAGAAGTAATAACCTGGTAAATATAGACTGTTGAATGGTCCCAGATGTTGGACAGCAGTTTATTAGTAATAACCTGGTAAATATAGACTGTGGAATGGTCCCAGATGGTGGACAGCAGTTTATTAGTAATAACCTGGTAAATATAGACTGTTGAATGGTCCCAGATGGTGGACAGCAGTTTATTAGTAATAACCTGGTAAATATAGACTGTTGAATGGTCCCAGATGGTGAACAGCAGTTTATTAGTAATAACCTGGTAAATATAGACTGTTGAATGGTCCCAGATGGTGAACAGCAGTTTATTAGTAATAACCTGGTAAATATAGACTGTTGAATGGTCCCAGATGGTGAACAGCAGTTTATTAGTAATAACCTGGTAAATATAGACTGTTGAATGGTCCCAGATGGTGGACAGCAGTTTATTAGTAATAACCTGGTAAATATAGACTGTTGAATGGTCCCAGATGGTGAACAGCGGTTTATTAGTAATAACCTGGTAAATATATACTGTTGAATGGTCCCAGATGGTGAACAGCAGTTTATTAGTAATAACCTGGTAAATATAGACTGTTGAATGGTCCCAGATGGTGAACAGCGGTTTATTAGTAATAACCTGGTAAATATAGACTGTTGAATGGTCCCAGATGGTGAACAGCGGTTTATTAGTAATAACCTGGTAAATATATACTGTTGAATGGTCCCAGATGGTGAACAGCAGTTTATTAGTAATAACCTGGTAAATATAGACTGTTGAATGGTCCCAGATGGTGAACAGCAGTTTATTAGTAATAACCTGGTAAATATAGACTGTTGAATGGTCCCAGATGGTGAACAGCAGTTTATTAGTAATAACCTGGTAAATATAGACTGTTGAATGGTCCCAGATGGTGGACAGCAGTTTATTAGTAATAACCTGGTAAATATAGACTGTTGAATGGTCCCAGATGGTGAACAGCAGTTTATTAGTAATAACCTGGTAAATATAGACTGATGAATGGTCCCAGATGGTGGACAGCAGTTTATTAGTAATAACCTGGTAAATATAGACTGTTGAATGGTCCCAGATGGGGAACAGCAGTTTATTAGTAATAACCTGGTAAATATAGACTGTTGAATGGTCCCAGATGGTGAACAGCAGTTTATTAGTAATAACCTGGTAAATATAGACTGTTGAATGGTCCCAGATGGTGGACAGCAGTTTATTAGTAATAACCTGGTAAATATAGACTGTTGAATGGTCCCAGATGGTGAACAGCAGTTTATTAGTAATAACCTGGTAAATATAGACTGTTGAATGGTCCCAGATGGTGAACAGCAGTTTATTAGTAATAACTTGGTAAATATAGACTGTTGAATGGTCCCAGATGGTGAACAGCAGTTTATTAGTAATAACCTGGTAAATATAGACTGTTGAATGGTCCCAGATGGTGAACAGCAGTTTATTAGTAATAACCTGGTAAATATAGACTGTTGAATGGTCCCAGATGGTGAACAGCAGTTTATTAGTAATAACCCGGTAAATATAGACTGTTGAATGGTCCCAGACGGTGAACAGCAGTTTATTAGTAATAACCTGGTAAATATAGACTGTTGAATGGTCCCAGACGGTGAACAGCAGTTTATTAGTAATAACCCGGTAAATATAGACTGTTGAATGGTCCCAGACGGTGAACAGCAGTTTATTAGTAATAACCTGGTAAATATAGACTGTTGAATGGTCCCAGACGGTGAACAGCAGTTTATTAGTAATAACCTGGTAAATATAGACTGTTGAATGGTCCCAGATGGTGAACAGCAGTTTATTAGTAATAACCCGGTAAATATAGACTGTTGAATGGTCCCAGACGGTGAACAGCAGTTTATTAGTAATAACCTGGTAAATATAGACTGTTGAATGGTCCCAGACGGTGAACAGCAGTTTATTAGTAATAACCTGGTAAATATAGACTGTTGAATGGTCCCAGATGGTGAACAGCAGTTTATTAGTAATAACCTGGTAAATATAGTCTGTTGAAGGGTCCCAGATGGTGAACAGCAGTTTATTAGTAATAACCTGGTAAATATAGACTGTTGAATGGTCCCAGATGGTGAACAGCAGTTTATTAGTAATAACCTGGTAAATATAGACTGTTGAATGGTCCCAGATGGTGGACAGCAGTTTATTTAGAAGTAATAACCTGGTAAATATAGACTGTTGAATGGTCCCAGATGGTGAACAGCAGTTTATTCGTAATAACCTGGTAAATATAGACTGTTGAATGGTCCCAGATGGTGGACAGCAGTTTATTAGTAATAAATTGGTAAATATAGACTGTTGAATGGTCCCAGATGGTGAACAGCAGTTTATTAGTAATAACCTGGTAAATATAGACTGTTGAATGGTCCCAGATGGTGAACAGCAGTTTATTAGTAATAACCTGGTAAATATAGACTGTTGAAGGGTCCCAGATGGTGAACAGCAGTTTATTAGTAATAACCTGGTAAATATAGACTGTTGAATGGTCCCAGATGGTGAACAGCAGTTTATTAGTAATAACCTGTTAAATATAGACTGTTGAATGGTCCCAGATGGTGAACAGCAGTTTATTAGTAATAACCTGGTAAATATAGACTGTTGAATGGTCCCAGATGGTGGACAGCAGTTTATTAGTAATAACCTGGTAAATATAGACTGTTGAATGGTCCCAGATGGTGAACAGCAGTTTATTAGTAATAACCTGGTAAATATAGACTGTTGAATGGTCCCAGATGGTGAACAGCAGATTATTAGTAATAACCTGGTAAATATAGACTGTTGAATGGTCCCAGATGGTGAACAGCAGTTTATTAGTAATAACCTGGTAAATATAGACTGTTGAATGGTCCCAGATGGTGGACAGCAGTTTATTAGTAATAACCTGGTAAATATAGACTGTGGAATGGTCCCAGATGGTGGACAGCAGTTTATTAGTAATAACCTGGTAAATATAGACTGTTGAATGGTCCCAGATGGTGAACAGCAGTTTATTAGTAATAACCTGGTAAATATAGACTGTTGAATGGTCCCAGATGGTGAACAGCAGTTTTTTAGTAATAACCTGGTAAATATAGACTTGAATGGTCCCAGATGGTGAACAGCAGTTTATTAGTAATAACCTGGTAAATATAGACTGTTGAATGGTCCCAGATGGTGAACAGCAGTTTATTAGTAATAACCTGGTAAATATAGACTGTTGAATGGTCCCAGATGGTGAACAGCAGTTTATTAGTAATAACCTGGTAAATATAGACTGTTGAATGGTCCCAGATGGTGAACAGCAGTTTATTAGTAATAACCTGGTAAATATAGACTGTTGAATGGTCCCAGATGGTGAACAGCAGTTTATTAGTAATAACCTGGTAAATATAGACTGTTGAATGGTCCCAGATGGTGGACAGCAGTTTATTAGTAATAACCTGGTAAATATAGACTGTTGAATGGTCCCAGATGGTGAACAGCAGTTTATTAGTAATAACCTGGTAAATATAGACTGTTGAATGGTCCCAGATGGTGAACAGCAGTTTATTAGTAATAACCTGGGAAATATAGACTGTTGAATGGTCCCAGATGGTGAACAGCAGTTTATTAGTAATAACCTGGTAAATATAGACTGTTGAATGGTCCCAGATGGTGAACAGCAGTTTATTAGTAATAACCTGGTAAATATAGACTGTTGAATGGTCCCAGATGGTGGACAGCAGTTTATTAGTAATAACCTGGTAAATATAGACTGTTGAATGGTCCCAGATGGTGAACAGCAGTTTATTAGTAATAACCTGGTAAATATAGACTGTTGAATGGTCCCAGATGGTGAACAGCAGTTTATTAGTAATAACCTGGTAAATATAGACTGTTGAATGGTCCCAGATGGTGAACAGCAGTTTATTAGTAATAACCTGGTAAATATAGACTGTTGAATGGTCCCAGATGGTGGACAGCAGTTTATTAGTAATAACCTGGTAAATATAGACTGTTGAATGGTCCCAGATGGTGGACAGCAGTTTATTTAGAAGTAATAACCTGGTAAATATAGACTGTTGAATGGTCCCAGATGGTGAACAGCAGTTTATTTAGAAGTAATAACCTGGTAAATATAGACTCTTGAATGGTCCCAGATGGTGGAACAGCAGTTTATTAGTAATAACCTGGTAAATATAGACTGTTGAATGGTCCCAGATGGTGAACAGCAGTTTATTAGTAATAACCTGGTAAATATAGACTGTTGAATGGTCCCAGATGGTGAACAGCAGTTTATTAGTAATAACCTGGTAAATATAGACTGTTGAATGGTCCCAGATGGTGAACAGCAGTTTATTAGTAATAACCTGGTAAATATAGACTGTTGAATGGTCCCAGATGGTGGACAGCAGTTTATTAGTAATAACCTGGTAAATATAGACTGTTGAATGGTCCCAGATGGTGAACAGCAGTTTATTAGTAATAACCTGGTAAATATAGACTGTTGAATGGTCCCAGATGGTGGACAGCAGTTTATTAGTATTAACCTGGTAAATATAGACTGTTGAATGGTCCCAGATGGTGAACAGCAGTTTATTATTAATAACCTGGTAAATATAGACTGTTGAATGGTCCCAGATGGTGAACAGCAGTTTATTAGTAATAACCTGGTAAATATAGACTGTTGAATGGTCCCAGATGGTGAACAGCAGTTTATTTAGAAGTAATAACCTGGTAAATATAGACTGTTGAATGGTCCCAGATGTTGGACAGCAGTTTATTAGTAATAACCTGGTAAATATAGACTGTGGAATGGTCCCAGATGGTGGACAGCAGTTTATTAGTAATAACCTGGTAAATATAGACTGTTGAATGGTCCCAGATGGTGGACAGCAGTTTATTAGTAATAACCTGGTAAATATAGACTGTTGAATGGTCCCAGATGGTGAACAGCAGTTTATTAGTAATAACCTGGTAAATATAGACTGTTGAATGGTCCCAGATGGTGAACAGCAGTTTATTAGTAATAACCTGGTAAATATAGACTGTTGAATGGTCCCAGATGGTGAACAGCAGTTTATTAGTAATAACCTGGTAAATATAGACTGTTGAATGGTCCCAGATGGTGGACAGCAGTTTATTAGTAATAACCTGGTAAATATAGACTGTTGAATGGTCCCAGATGGTGAACAGCGGTTTATTAGTAATAACCTGGTAAATATATTCTGTTGAATGGTCCCAGATGGTGAACAGCAGTTTATTAGTAATAACCTGGTAAATATAGACTGTTGAATGGTCCCAGATGGTGAACAGCAGTTTATTAGTAATAACCTGGTAAATATAGACTGTTGAATGGTCCCAGATGGTGAACAGCAGTTTATTAGTAATAACCTGGTAAATATAGACTGTTGAATGGTCCCAGATGGTGGACAGCAGTTTATTAGTAATAACCTGGTAAATATAGACTGTTGAATGGTCCCAGATGGTGAACAGCAGTTTATTAGTAATAACCTGGTAAATATAGACTGTTGAATGGTCCCAGATGGTGGACAGAAGTTTATTAGTATTAACCTGGTAAATATAGACTGTTGAATGGTCCCAGATGGTGAACAGCAGTTTATTATTAATAACCTGGTAAATATAGACTGTTGAATGGTCCCAGATGGTGAACAGCAGTTTATTAGTAATAACCTGGTAAATATAGACTGTTGAATGGTCCCAGATGGTGAACAGCAGTTTATTAGTAATAACCTGGTAAATATAGACTGTTGAATGGTCCCAGATGTTGGACAGCAGTTTATTAGTAATAACCTGGTAAATATAGACTGTGGAATGGTCCCAGATGGTGGACAGCAGTTTATTAGTAATAACCTGGTAAATATAGACTGTTGAATGGTCCCAGATGGTGGACAGCAGTTTATTAGTAATAACCTGGTAAATATAGACTGTTGAATGGTCCCAGATGGTGAACAGCAGTTTATTAGTAATAACCTGGTAAATATAGACTGTTGAATGGTCCCAGATGGTGAACAGCAGTTTATTAGTAATAACCTGGTAAATATAGACTGTTGAATGGTCCCAGATGGTGAACAGCAGTTTATTAGTAATAACCTGGTAAATATAGACTGTTGAATGGTCCCAGATGGTGGACAGCAGTTTATTAGTAATAACCTGGTAAATATAGACTGTTGAATGGTCCCAGATGGTGAACAGCAGTTTATTAGTAATAACCTGGTAAATATAGACTGTTGAATGGTCCCAGATGGTGAACAGCGGTTTATTAGTAATAACCTGGTAAATATATACTGTTGAATGGTCCCAGATGGTGAACAGCAGTTTATTAGTAATAACCTGGTAAATATAGACTGTTGAATGGTCCCAGATGGTGAACAGCAGTTTATTAGTAATAACCTGGTAAATATAGACTGTTGAATGGTCCCAGATGGTGAACAGCAGTTTATTAGTAATAACCTGGTAAATATAGACTGTTGAATGGTCCCAGATGGTGGACAGCAGTTTATTAGTAATAACCTGGTAAATATAGACTGTTGAATGGTCCCAGATGGTGAACAGCAGTTTATTAGTAATAACCTGGTAAATATAGACTGATGAATGGTCCCAGATGGTGGACAGCAGTTTATTAGTAATAACCTGGTAAATATAGACTGTTGAATGGTCCCAGATGGGGAACAGCAGTTTATTAGTAATAACCTGGTAAATATAGACTGTTGAATGGTCCCAGATGGTGAACAGCAGTTTATTAGTAATAACCTGGTAAATATAGACTGTTGAATGGTCCCAGATGGTGGACAGCAGTTTATTTAGAAGTAATAACCTGGTAAATAAAGACTATTGAATGGTCCCAGATGTTGGACAGCAGTTTATTAGTAATAACCTGGTAAATATAGACTGTGGAATGGTCCCAGATGGTGGACAGCAGTTTATTAGTAATAACCTGGTAAATATAGACTGTTGAATGGTCCCAGATGGTGGACAGCAGTTTATTAGTAATAACCTGGTAAATATAGACTGTTGAATGGTCCCAGATGGTGAACAGCAGTTTATTAGTAATAACCTGGTAAATATAGACTGTTGAATGGTCCCAGATGGTGAACAGCAGTTTATTAGTAATAACCTGGTAAATATAGACTGTTGAATGGTCCCAGATGGTGAACAGCGGTTTATTAGTAATAACCTGGTAAATATATTCTGTTGAATGGTCCCAGATGGTGAACAGCAGTTTATTAGTAATAACCTGGTAAATATAGACTGTTGAATGGTCCCAGATGGTGAACAGCAGTTTATTAGTAATAACCTGGTAAATATAGACTGTTGAATGGTCCCAGATGGTGAACAGCAGTTTATTAGTAATAACCTGGTAAATATAGACTGTTGAATGGTCCCAGATGGTGGACAGCAGTTTATTAGTAATAACCTGGTAAATATAGACTGTTGAATGGTCCCAGATGGTGAACAGCAGTTTATTAGTAATAACCTGGTAAATATAGACTGTTGAATGGTCCCAGATGGTGGACAGAAGTTTATTAGTATTAACCTGGTAAATATAGACTGTTGAATGGTCCCAGATGGTGAACAGCAGTTTATTATTAATAACCTGGTAAATATAGACTGTTGAATGGTCCCAGATGGTGAACAGCAGTTTATTAGTAATAACCTGGTAAATATAGACTGTTGAATGGTCCCAGATGGTGAACAGCAGTTTATTTAGAAGTAATAACCTGGTAAATATAGACTGTTGAATGGTCCCAGATGTTGGACAGCAGTTTATTAGTAATAACCTGGTAAATATAGACTGTGGAATGGTCCCAGATGGTGGACAGCAGTTTATTAGTAATAACCTGGTAAATATAGACTGTTGAATGGTCCCAGATGGTGGACAGCAGTTTATTAGTAATAACCTGGTAAATATAGACTGTTGAATGGTCCCAGATGGTGAACAGCAGTTTATTAGTAATAACCTGGTAAATATAGACTGTTGAATGGTCCCAGATGGTGAACAGCAGTTTATTAGTAATAACCTGGTAAATATAGACTGTTGAATGGTCCCAGATGGTGAACAGCGGTTTATTAGTAATAACCTGGTAAATATATTCTGTTGAATGGTCCCAGATGGTGAACAGCAGTTTATTAGTAATAACCTGGTAAATATAGACTGTTGAATGGTCCCAGATGGTGAACAGCAGTTTATTAGTAATAACCTGGTAAATATAGACTGTTGAATGGTCCCAGATGGTGAACAGCGGTTTATTAGTAATAACCTGGTAAATATATACTGTTGAATGGTCCCAGATGGTGAACAGCAGTTTATTAGTAATAACCTGGTAAATATAGACTGTTGAATGGTCCCAGATGGTGAACAGCAGTTTATTAGTAATAACCTGGTAAATATAGACTGTTGAATGGTCCCAGATGGTGAACAGCAGTTTATTAGTAATAACCTGGTAAATATAGACTGTTGAATGGTCCCAGATGGTGGACAGCAGTTTATTAGTAATAACCTGGTAAATATAGACTGTTGAATGGTCCCAGATGGTGAACAGCAGTTTATTAGTAATAACCTGGTAAATATAGACTGATGAATGGTCCCAGATGGTGGACAGCAGTTTATTAGTAATAACCTGGTAAATATAGACTGTTGAATGGTCCCAGATGGGGAACAGCAGTTTATTAGTAATAACCTGGTAAATATAGACTGTTGAATGGTCCCAGATGGTGAACAGCAGTTTATTAGTAATAACCTGGTAAATATAGACTGTTGAATGGTCCCAGATGGTGGACAGCAGTTTATTAGTAATAACCTGGTAAATATAGACTGTTGAATGGTCCCAGATGGTGAACAGCAGTTTATTAGTAATAACCTGGTAAATATAGACTGTTGAATGGTCCCAGATGGTGAACAGCAGTTTATTAGTAATAACTTGGTAAATATAGACTGTTGAATGGTCCCAGATGGTGAACAGCAGTTTATTAGTAATAACCTGGTAAATATAGACTGTTGAATGGTCCCAGATGGTGAACAGCAGTTTATTAGTAATAACCTGGTAAATATAGACTGTTGAATGGTCCCAGATGGTGAACAGCAGTTTATTAGTAATAACCTGGTAAATATAGACTGTTGAATGGTCCCCGACGGTGAACAGCAGTTTATTAGTAATAACCTGGTAAATATAGACTGTTGAATGGTCCCAGACGGTGAACAGCAGTTTATTAGTAATAACCTGGTAAATATAGACTGTTGAATGGTCCCAGACGGTGAACAGCAGTTTATTAGTAATAACCTGGTAAATATAGACTGTTGAATGGTCCCAGATGGTGAACAGCAGTTTATTAGTAATAACCTGGTAAATATAGACTGTTGAATGGTCCCAGATGGTGAACAGCAGTTTATTAGTAATAACCTGGTAAATATAGACTGTTGAATGGTCCCAGATGGCGAACAGCAGTTTATTAGTAATAACCTGGTAAATATAGACTGTTGAATGGTCCCAGATGGCGAACAGCAGTTTATTAGTAATAACCTGGTAAATATAGACTGTTGAATGGTCCCAGACGGTGAACAGCAGTTTATTAGTAATAACCTGGTAAATATAGACTGTTGAATGGTCCCAGATGGTGAACAGCAGTTTATTAGTAATAACCTGGTAAATATAGACTGTTGAAGGGTCCCAGATGGTGAACAGCAGTTTATTAGTAATAACCTGGTAAATATAGACTGTTGAATGGTCCCAGATGGTGAACAGCAGTTTATTAGTAATAACCTGGTAAATATAGACTGTTGAATGGTCCCAGATGGTGGACAGCAGTTTATTTAGAAGTAATAACCTGGTAAATATAGACTGTTGAATGGTCCCAGATGGTGAACAGCAGTTTATTAGTAATAACCTGGTAAATATAGACTGTTGAATGGTCCCAGATGGTGGACAGCAGTTTATTAGTAATAAATTGGTAAATATAGACTGTTGAATGGTCCCTGATGGTGAACAGCAGTTTATTAGTAATAACCTGGTAAATATAGACTGTTGAATGGTCCCAGATGGTGAACAGCAGTTTATTAGTAATAACCTGGTAAATATAGACTGTTGAAGGGTCCCAGATGGTGAACAGCAGTTTATTAGTAATAACCTGGTAAATATAGACTGTTGAATGGTCCCAGATGGTGGACAGCAGTTTATTAGTATTAACCTGGTAAATATAGACTGTTGAATGGTCCCAGATGGTGAACAGCAGTTTATTAGTAATAACCTGGTAAATATAGACTGTTGAATGGTCCCAGATGGTGAACAGCAGTTTATTAGTAATAACCTGGTAAATATAGACTGTTGAATGGTCCCAGATGGTGGACAGCAGTTTATTAGTAATAACCTGGTAAATATAGACTGTTGAATGGTCCCAGATGGTGAACAGCAGTTTATTAGTAATAACCTGGTAAATATAGACTGTTGAATGGTCCCAGATGGTGAACAGCAGTTTATTAGTAATAACTTGGTAAATATAGACTGTTGAATGGTCCCAGATGGTGAACAGCAGTTTATTAGTAATAACCTGGTAAATATAGACTGTTGAATGGTCCCAGATGGTGAACAGCAGTTTATTAGTAATAACCTGGTAAATATAGACTGTTGAATGGTCCCAGATGGTGAACAGCAGTTTATTAGTAATAACCTGGTAAATATAGACTGTTGAATGGTCCCCGACGGTGAACAGCAGTTTATTAGTAATAACCCGGTAAATATAGACTGTTGAATGGTCCCAGACGGTGAACAGCAGTTTATTAGTAATAACCTGGTAAATATAGACTGTTGAATGGTCCCAGACGGTGAACAGCAGTTTATTAGTAATAACCTGGTAAATATAGACTGTTGAATGGTCCCAGATGGTGAACAGCAGTTTATTAGTAATAACCTGGTAAATATAGACTGTTGAATGGTCCCAGATGGTGAACAGCAGTTTATTAGTAATAACCTGGTAAATATAGACTGTTGAATGGTCCCAGATGGCGAACAGCAGTTTATTAGTAATAACCTGGTAAATATAGACTGTTGAATGGTCCCAGACGGTGAACAGCAGTTTATTAGTAATAACCTGGTAAATATAGACTGTTGAATGGTCCCAGATGGTGAACAGCAGTTTATTAGTAATAACCTGGTAAATATAGTCTGTTGAATGGTCCCAGATGGTGAACAGCAGTTTATTAGTAATAACCTGGTAAATATAGACTGTTGAATGGTCCCAGATGGTGAACAGCAGTTTATTAGTAATAACCTGGTAAATATAGACTGTTGAATGGTCCCAGATGGTGGACAGCAGTTTATTTAGAAGTAATAACCTGGTAAATATAGACTGTTGAATGGTCCCAGATGGTGAACAGCAGTTTATTCGTAATAACCTGGTAAATATAGACTGTTGAATGGTCACAGATGGTGGACAGCAGTTTATTAGTAATAAATTGGTAAATATAGACTGTTGAATGGTCCCAGATGGTGAACAGCAGTTTATTAGTAATAACCTGGTAAATATAGACTGTTGAATGGTCCCAGATGGTGAACAGCAGTTTATTAGTAATAACCTGGTAAATATAGACTGTTGAAGGGTCCCAGATGGTGAACAGCAGTTTATTAGTAATAACCTGGTAAATATAGACTGTTGAATGGTCCCAGATGGTGAACAGCAGTTTATTAGTAATAACCTGTTAAATATAGACTGTTGAATGGTCCCAGATGGTGAACAGCAGTTTATTAGTAATAACCTGGTAAATATAGACTGTTGAATGGTCCCAGATGGTGGACAGCAGTTTATTAGTAATAACCTGGTAAATATAGACTGTTGAATGGTCCCAGATGGTGAACAGCAGTTTATTAGTAATAACCTGGTAAATATAGACTGTTGAATGGTCCCAGATGGTGAACAGCAGATTATTAGTAATAACCTGGTAAATATAGACTGTTGAATGGTCCCAGATGGTGAACAGCAGTTTATTAGTAATAACCTGGTAAATATAGACTGTTGAATGGTCCCAGATGGTGGACAGCAGTTTATTAGTAATAACCTGGTAAATATAGACTGTGGAATGGTCCCAGATGGTGGACAGCAGTTTATTAGTAATAACCTGGTAAATATAGACTGTTGAATGGTCCCAGATGGTGAACAGCAGTTTATTAGTAATAACCTGGTAAATATAGACTGTTGAATGGTCCCAGATGGTGAACAGCAGTTTTTAGTAATAACCTGGTAAATATAGACTTGAATGGTCCCAGATGGTGAACAGCAGTTTATTAGTAATAACCTGGTAAATATAGACTGTTGAATGGTCCCAGATGGTGAACAGCAATTTATTAGTAATAACCTGGTAAATATAGACTGTTGAATGGTCCCAGATGGTGAACAGCAGTTTATTAGTAATAACCTGGTAAATATAGACTGTTGAATGGTCCCAGATGGTGAACAGCAGTTTATTAGTAATAACCTGGTAAATATAGACTGTTGAATGGTCCCAGATGGTGAACAGCAGTTTATTAGTAATAACCTGGTAAATATAGACTGTTGAATGGTCCAAGATGGTGGACAGCAGTTTATTAGTAATAACCTGGTAAATATAGACTGTTGAATGGTCCCAGATGGTGAACAGCAGTTTATTAGTAATAACCTGGTAAATATAGACTGTTGAATGGTCCCAGATGGTGAACAGCAGTTTATTAGTAATAACCTGGGAAATATAGACTGTTGAATGGTCCCAGATGGTGAACAGCAGTTTATTAGTAATAACCTGGTAAATATAGACTGTTGAATGGTCCCAGATGGTGAACAGCAGTTTATTAGTAATAACCTGGTAAATATAGACTGTTGAATGGTCCCAGATGGTGGACAGCAGTTTATTAGTAATAACCTGGTAAATATAGACTGTTGAATGGTCCCAGATGGTGAACAGCAGTTTATTAGTAATAACCTGGTAAATATAGACTGTTGAATGGTCCCAGATGGTGAACAGCAGTTTATTAGTAATAACCTGGTAAATATAGACTGTTGAATGGTCCCAGATGGTGAACAGCAGTTTATTAGTAATAACCTGGTAAATATAGACTGTTGAATGGTCCCAGATGGTGGACAGCAGTTTATTAGTAATAACCTGGTAAATATAGACTGTTGAATGGTCCCAGATGGTGGACAGCAGTTTATTAGAAGTAATAACCTGGTAAATATAGACTGTTGAATGGTCCCAGATGGTGAACAGCAGTTTATTTAAGTAATAACCTGGTAAATATAGACTCTTGAATGGTCCCAGATGGTGGAACAGCAGTTTATTAGTAATAACCTGGTAAATATAGACTGTTGAATGGTCCCAGATGGTGAACAGCAGTTTATTAGTAATAACCTGGTAAATATAGACTGTTGAATGGTCCCAGATGGTGAACAGCAGTTTATTAGTAATAACCTGGTAAATATAGACTGTTGAATGGTCCCAGATGGTGAACAGCAGTTTATTAGTAATAACCTGGTAAATATAGACTGTTGAATGGTCCCAGATGGTGGACAGCAGTTTATTAGTAATAACCTGGTAAATATAGACTGTTGAATGGTCCCAGATGGTGAACAGCAGTTTATTAGTAATAACCTGGTAAATATAGACTGTTGAATGGTCCCAGATGGTGGACAGCAGTTTATTAGTATTAACCTGGTAAATATAGACTGTTGAATGGTCCCAGATGGTGAACAGCAGTTTATTAGTAATAACCTGGTAAATATAGACTGTTGAATGGTCCCAGATGGTGAACAGCAGTTTATTAGTAATAACCTGGTAAATATAGACTGTTGAATGGTCCCAGATGGTGAACAGCAGTTTATTTAGAAGTAATAACCTGGTAAATATAGACTGTTGAATGGTCCCAGATGTTGGACAGCAGTTTATTAGTAATAACCTGGTAAATATAGACTGTGGAATGGTCCCAGATGGTGGACAGCAGTTTATTAGTAATAACCTGGTAAATATAGACTGTTGAATGGTCCCAGATGGTGGACAGCAGTTTATTAGTAATAACCTGGTAAATATAGACTGTTGAATGGTCCCAGATGGTGAACAGCAGTTTATTAGTAATAACCTGGTAAATATAGACTGTTGAATGGTCCCAGATGGTGAACAGCAGTTTATTAGTAATAACCTGGTAAATATAGACTGTTGAATGGTCCCAGATGGTGAACAGCAGTTTATTAGTAATAACCTGGTAAATATAGACTGTTGAATGGTCCCAGATGGTGAACAGCAGTTTATTAGTAATAACCTGGTAAATATAGACTGTTGAATGGTCCCAGATGGTGGACAGCAGTTTATTAGTAATAACCTGGTAAATATAGACTGTTGAATGGTCCCAGATGGTGAACAGCAGTTTATTAGTAATAACCTGGTAAATATAGACTGTTGAATGGTCCCAGATGGTGGACAGCAGTTTATTAGTAATAACCTGGTAAATATAGACTGTTGAATGGTCCCAGATGGGGAACAGCAGTTTATTAGTAATAACCTGGTAAATATAGACTGTTGAATGGTCCCAGATGGTGAACAGCAGTTTATTAGTAATAACCTGGTAAATATAGACTGTTGAATGGTCCCAGATGGTGGACAGCAGTTTATTAGTAATAACCTGGTAAATATAGACTGTTGAATGGTCCCAGATGGTGAACAGCAGTTTATTAGTAATAACCTGGTAAATATAGACTGTTGAATGGTCCCAGATGGTGAACAGCAGTTTATTAGTAATAACTTGGTAAATATAGACTGTTGAATGGTCCCAGATGGTGAACAGCAGTTTATTAGTAATAACCTGGTAAATATAGACTGTTGAATGGTCCCAGATGGTGAACAGCAGTTTATTAGTAATAACCTGGTAAATATAGACTGTTGAATGGTCCCAGATGGTGAACAGCAGTTTATTAGTAATAACCTGGTAAATATAGACTGTTGAATGGTCCCAGACGGTGAACAGCAGTTTATTAGTAATAACCTGGTAAATATAGACTGTTGAATGGTCCCAGATGGTGAACAGCAGTTTATTAGTAATAACCTGGTAAATATAGACTGTTGAATGGTCCCAGACGGTGAACAGCAGTTTATTAGTAATAACCTGGTAAATATAGACTGTTGAATGGTCCCAGATGGTGAACAGCAGTTTATTAGTAATAACCTGGTAAATATAGACTGTTGAATGGTCCCAGATGGCGAACAGCAGTTTATTAGTAATAACCTGGTAAATATAGACTGTTGAATGGTCCCAGATGGTGAACAGCAGTTTATTAGTAATAACCTGGTAAATATAGACTGTTGAATGGTCCCAGACGGTGAACAGCAGTTTATTAGTAATAACCTGGTAAATATAGACTGTTGAATGGTCCCAGATGGTGAACAGCAGTTTATTAGTAATAACCTGGTAAATATAGACTGTTGAAGGGTCCCAGATGGTGAACAGCAGTTTATTAGTAATAACCTGGTAAATATAGACTGTTGAATGGTCCCAGATGGTGAACAGCAGTTTATTAGTAATAACCTGGTAAATATAGACTGTTGAATGGTCCCAGATGGTGGACAGCAGTTTATTTAGAAGTAATAACCTGGTAAATATAGACTGTTGAATGGTCCCAGATGGTGAACAGCAGTTTATTAGTAATAACCTGGTAAATATAGACTGTTGAATGGTCCCAGATGGTGGACAGCAGTTTATTAGTAATAAATTGGTAAATATAGACTGTTGAATGGTCCCAGATGGTGAACAGCAGTTTATTAGTAATAACCTGGTAAATATAGACTGTTGAATGGTCCCAGATGGTGAACAGCAGTTTATTAGTAATAACCTGGTAAATATAGACTGTTGAAGGGTCCCAGATGGTGAACAGCAGTTTATTAGTAATAACCTGGTAAATATAGACTGTTGAATGGTCCCAGATGGTGGACAGCAGTTTATTAGTATTAACCTGGTAAATATAGACTGTTGAATGGTCCCAGATGGTGAACAGCAGTTTATTAGTAATAACCTGGTAAATATAGACTGTTGAATGGTCCCAGATGGTGAACAGCAGTTTATTAGTAATAACCTGGTAAATATAGACTGTTGAATGGTCCCAGATGGTGAACAGCAGTTTATTTAGAAGTAATAACCTGGTAAATATAGACTGTTGAATGGTCCCAGATGTTGGACAGCAGTTTATTAGTAATAACCTGGTAAATATAGACTGTGGAATGGTCCCAGATGGTGGACAGCAGTTTATTAGTAATAACCTGGTAAATATAGACTGTTGAATGGTCCCAGATGGTGAACAGCAGTTTATTAGTAATAACCTGGTAAATATAGACTGTTGAATGGTCCCAGATGGTGAACAGCAGTTTTTTAGTAATAACCTGGTAAATATAGACTGTTGAATGGTCCCAGATGGTGAACAGCAGTTTATTAGTAATAACCTGGTAAATATAGACTGTTGAATGGTCCCAGATGGTGGACAGCAGTTTATTAGTAATAACCTGGTAAATATAGACTGTTGAATGGTCCCAGATGGTGAACAGCAGTTTATTAGTAATAACCTGGTAAATATAGACTGTTGAAGGGTCCCAGATGGTGAACAGCAGTTTATTAGTAATAACCTGGTAAATATAGACTGTTGAATGGTCCCAGATGGTGGACAGCAGTTTATTAGTAATAACCTGGTAAATATAGACTGTTGAATGGTCCCAGATGGTGAACAGCAGTTTATTAGTAATAACCTGGTAAATATAGACTGTTGAATGGTCCCAGATGGTGAACAGCAGTTTATTAGTAATAACCTGGTAAATATAGACTGTTGAATGGTCCCAGATGGTGGACAGCAGTTTATTAGTAATAACCTGGTAAATATAGACTGTTGAATGGTCCCAGATGGTGGACAGCAGTTTATTTAGAAGTAATAACCTGGTAAATATAGACTGTTGAATGGTCCCAGATGGTGAACAGCAGTTTATTTAGAAGTAATAACCTGGTAAATATAGACTCTTGAATGGTCCCAGATGGTGGAACAGCAGTTTATTAGTAATAACCTGGTAAATATAGACTGTTGAATGGTCCCAGATGGTGAACAGCAGTTTATTAGTAATAACCTGGTAAATATAGACTGTTGAATGGTCCCAGATGGTGAACAGCAGTTTATTAGTAATAACCTGGTAAATATAGACTGTTGAATGGTCCCAGATGGTGAACAGCAGTTTATTAGTAATAACCTGGTAAATATAGACTGTTGAATGGTCCCAGATGGTGAACAGCAGTTTATTAGTAATAACCTGGTAAATATAGACTGTTGAATGGTCCCAGATGGTGGACAGCAGTTTATTTAGAGTAATAACCTGGTAAATATAGACTGTTGAATGGTCCCAGATGGTGAACAGCAGTTTATTAGTAATAACCTGGTAAATATAGACTGTTGAATGGTCCCAGATGGTGGACAGCAGTTTATTAGTAATAAATTGGTAAATATAGACTGTTGAATGGTCCCAGATGGTGAACAGCAGTTTATTAGTAATAACCTGGTAAATATAGACTGTTGAATGGTCCCAGATGGTGAACAGCAGTTTATTAGTAATAACCTGGTAAATATAGACTGTTGAATGGTCCCAGATGGTGAACAGCAGTTTATTAGTAATAACCTGGTAAATATAGACTGTTGAATGGTCCCAGATGGTGGACAGCAGTTTATTAGTATTAACCTGGTAAATATAGACTGTTGAATGGTCCCAGATGGTGAACAGCAGTTTATTAGTAATAACCTGGTAAATATAGACTGTTGAATGGTCCCAGATGGTGAACAGCAGTTTATTAGTAATAACCTGGTAAATATAGACTGTTGAATGGTCCCAGATGGTGAACAGCAGTTTATTTAGAAGTAATAACCTGGTAAATATAGACTGTTGAATGGTCCCAGATGTTGGACAGCAGTTTATTAGTAATAACCTGGTAAATATAGACTGTGGAATGGTCCCAGATGGTGGACAGCAGTTTATTAGTAATAACCTGGTAAATATAGACTGTTGAATGGTCCCAGATGGTGAACAGCAGTTTATTAGTAATAACCTGGTAAATATAGACTGTTGAATGGTCCCAGATGGTGAACAGCAGTTTTTTAGTAATAACCTGGTAAATATAGACTGTTGAATGGTCCCAGATGGTGAACAGCAGTTTATTAGTAATAACCTGGTAAATATAGACTGTTGAATGGTCCCAGATGGTGGACAGCAGTTTATTAGTAATAACCTGGTAAATATAGACTGTTGAATGGTCCCAGATGGTGAACAGCAGTTTATTAGTAATAACCTGGTAAATATAGACTGTTGAATGGTCCCAGATGGTGAACAGCAGTTTATTAGTAATAACCTGGTAAATATAGACTGTTGAATGGTCCCAGATGGTGAACAGCAGTTTATTAGTAATAACCTGGTAAATATAGACTGTTGAATGGTCCCAGATGGTGAACAGCAGTTTATTAGTAATAACCTGGTAAATATAGACTGTTGAATGGTCCCAGATGGTGGACAGCAGTTTATTAAGTAATAACCTGGTAAATATAGACTGTTGAATGGTCCCAGATGGTGAACAGCAGTTTATTTAGAAGTAATAACCTGGTAAATATAGACTCTTGAATGGTCCCAGATGGTGGAACAGCAGTTTATTAGTAATAACCTGGTAAATATAGACTGTTGAATGGTCCCAGATGGTGAACAGCAGTTTATTAGTAATAACCTGGTAAATATAGACTGTTGAATGGTCCCAGATGGTGAACAGCAGTTTATTAGTAATAACCTGGTAAATATAGACTGTTGAATGGTCCCAGATGGTGAACAGCAGTTTATTAGTAATAACCTGGTAAATATAGACTGTTGAATGGTCCCAGATGGTGGACAGCAGTTTATTAGTAATAACCTGGTAAATATAGACTGTTGAATGGTCCCAGATGGTGAACAGCAGTTTATTAGTAATAACCTGGTAAATATAGACTGTTGAATGGTCCCAGATGGTGGACAGCAGTTTATTAGTATTAACCTGGTAAATATAGACTGTTGAATGGTCCCAGATGGTGAACAGCAGTTTATTAGTAATAACCTGGTAAATATAGACTGTTGAATGGTCCCAGATGGTGAACAGCAGTTTATTAGTAATAACCTGGTAAATATAGACTGTTGAATGGTCCCAGATGGTGAACAGCAGTTTATTTAGAAGTAATAACCTGGTAAATATAGACTGTTGAATGGTCCCAGATGTTGGACAGCAGTTTATTAGTAATAACCTGGTAAATATAGACTGTGGAATGGTCCCAGATGGTGGACAGCAGTTTATTAGTAATAACCTGGTAAATATAGACTGTTGAATGGTCCCAGATGGTGAACAGCAGTTTATTAGTAATAACCTGGTAAATATAGACTGTTGAATGGTCCCAGATGGTGAACAGCAGTTTATTAGTAATAACCTGGTAAATATAGACTGTTGAATGGTCCCAGATGGTGAACAGCAGTTTATTAGTAATAACCTGGTAAATATAGACTGTTGAATGGTCCCAGATGGTGAACAGCAGTTTATTAGTAATAACCTGGTAAATATAGACTGTTGAATGGTCCCAGATGGTGGACAGCAGTTTATTAGTAATATCCTGGTAAATATAGACTGTTGAATGGTCCCAGATGGTGAACAGCAGTTTATTAGTAATAACCTGGTAAATATAGACTGTTGAATGGTCCCAGATGGTGAACAGCGGTTTATTAGTAATAACCTGGTAAATATAGACTGTTGAATGGTCCCAGATGGTGAACAGCAGTTTATTAGTAATAACCTGGTAAATATAGACTGTTGAATGGTCCCCAACGGTGAACAGCAGTTTATTAGTAATAACCTGGTAAATATAGACTGTTGAATGGTCCCAGATGGTGAACAGCAGTTTATTTATTAGTAATAACCTGGTAAATATAGACTGTTGAATGGTCCCAGATGGTGGACAGCAGTTTATTAGTAATAACCTGGTAAATATAGACTGTTGAATGGTCCCAGATGGTGAACAGCAGTTTATTAGTAATAACCTGGTAAATATAGACTGTTGAATGGTCCCAGATGGCAAACAGCAGTTTATTAGTAATAACCTGGTAAATATAGACTGTTGAATGGTCCCAGATGGTGAACAGCAGTTTATTAGTAATAACCTGGTAAATATAGACTGTTGAATGGTCCCAGACGGTGAACAGCAGTTTATTAGTAATAACCTGGTAAATATAGACTGTTGAATGGTCCCAGATGGTGAACAGCAGTTTATTAGTAATAACCTGGTAAATATAGACTGTTGAAGGGTCCCAGATGGTGAACAGCAGTTTATTAGTAATAACCTGGTAAATATAGACTGTTGAATGGTCCCAGATGGTGAACAGCAGTTTATTAGTAATAACCTGGTAAATATAGACTGTTGAATGGTCCCAGATGGTGGACAGCAGTTTATTTAGAAGTAATAACCTGGTAAATATAGACTGTTGAATGGTCCCAGATGGTGAACAGCAGTTTATTAGTAATAACCTGGTAAATATAGACTGTTGAATGGTCCCAGATGGTGGACAGCAGTTTATTAGTAATAAATTGGTAAATATAGACTGTTGAATGGTCCCAGATGGTGAACAGCAGTTTATTAGTAATAACCTGGTAAATATAGACTGTTGAATGGTCCCAGATGGTGAACAGCAGTTTATTAGTAATAACCTGGTAAATATAGACTGTTGAAGGGTCCCAGATGGTGAACAGCAGTTTATTAGTAATAACCTGGTAAATATAGACTGTTGAATGGTCCCAGATGGTGGACAGCAGTTTATTAGTATTAACCTGGTAAATATAGACTGTTGAATGGTCCCAGATGGTGAACAGCAGTTTATTAGTAATAACCTGGTAAATATAGACTGTTGAATGGTCCCAGATGGTGAACAGCAGTTTATTAGTAATAACCTGGTAAATATAGACTGTTGAATGGTCCCAGATGGTGAACAGCAGTTTATTAGTAATAACCTGGTAAATATAGACTGTTGAATGGTCCCAGATGGTGAACAGCAGTTTATTAGTAATAACCTGGTAAATATAGACTGTTGAATGGTCCCAGATGGTGAACAGCAGTTTATTTAGAAGTAATAACCTGGTAAATATAGACTGTTGAATGGTCCCAGATGTTGGACAGCAGTTTATTAGTAATAACCTGGTAAATATAGACTGTGGAATGGTCCCAGATGGTGGACAGCAGTTTATTAGTAATAACCTGGTAAATATAGACTGTTGAATGGTCCCAGATGGTGAACAGCAGTTTATTAGTAATAACCTGGTAAATATAGACTGTTGAATGGTCCCAGATGGTGAACAGCAGTTTTTTAGTAATAACCTGGTAAATATAGACTGTTGAATGGTCCCAGATGGTGAACAGCAGTTTATTAGTAATAACCTGGTAAATATAGACTGTTGAATGGTCCCAGATGGTGGACAGCAGTTTATTAGTAATAACCTGGTAAATATAGACTGTTGAATGGTCCCAGATGGTGAACAGCAGTTTATTAGTAATAACCTGGTAAATATAGACTGTTGAATGGTCCCAGATGGTGAACAGCAGTTTATTAGTAATAACCTGGTAAATATAGACTGTTGAATGGTCCCAGATGGTGAACAGCAGTTTATTAGTAATAACCTGGTAAATATAGACTGTTGAATGGTCCCAGATGGTGGACAGCAGTTTATTAGTAATAACCTGGTAAATATAGACTGTTGAATGGTCCCAGATGGTGGACAGCAGTTTATTTAGAAGTAATAACCTGGTAAATATAGACTGTTGAATGGTCCCAGATGGTGAACAGCAGTTTATTTAGAAGTAATAACCTGGTAAATATAGACTCTTGAATGGTCCCAGATGGTGGAACAGTAGTTTATTAGTAATAACCTGGTAAATATAGACTGTTGAATGGTCCCAGATGGTGAACAGCAGTTTATTAGTAATAACCTGGTAAATATAGACTGTTGAATGGTCCCAGATGGTGAACAGCAGTTTATTAGTAATAACCTGGTAAATATAGACTGTTGAATGGTCCCAGATGGTGAACAGCAGTTTATTAGTAATAACCTGGTAAATATAGACTGTTGAATGGTCCCAGATGGTGGACAGCAGTTTATTAGTAATAACCTGGTAAATATAGACTGTTGAATGGTCCCAGATGGTGAACAGCAGTTTATTAGTAATAACCTGGTAAATATAGACTGTTGAATGGTCCCAGATGGTGGACAGCAGTTTATTAGTATTAACCTGGTAAATATAGACTGTTGAATGGTCCCAGATGGTGAACAGCAGTTTATTAGTAATAACCTGGTAAATATAGACTGTTGAATGGTCCCAGATGGTGAACAGCAGTTTATTAGTAATAACCTGGTAAATATAGACTGTTGAATGGTCCCAGATGGTGAACAGCAGTTTATTTAGAAGTAATAACCTGGTAAATATAGACTGTTGAATGGTCCCAGATGTTGGACAGCAGTTTATTAGTAATAACCTGGTAAATATAGACTGTGGAATGGTCCCAGATGGTGGACAGCAGTTTATTAGTAATAACCTGGTAAATATAGACTGTTGAATGGTCCCAGATGGTGAACAGCAGTTTATTTATTAGTAATAACCTGGTAAATATAGACTGTTGAATGGTCCCAGATGGTGAACAGCAGTTTATTAGTAATAACCTGGTAAATATAGACTGTTGAATGGTCCCAGATGGTGAACAGCAGTTTATTAGTAATAACCTGGTAAATATAGACTGTTGAATGGTCCCAGATGGTGAACAGCAGTTTATTAGTAATAACCTGGTAAATATAGACTGTTGAATGGTCCCAGATGGTGGACAGCAGTTTATTAGTAATATCCTGGTAAATATAGACTGTTGAATGGTCCCAGATGGTGAACAGCAGTTTATTAGTAATAACCTGGTAAATATAGACTGTTGAATGGTCCCAGATGGTGAACAGCGGTTTATTAGTAATAACCTGGTAAATATAGACTGTTGAATGGTCCCAGATGGTGAACAGCAGTTTATTAGTAATAACCTGGTAAATATAGACTGTTGAATGGTCCCCAACGGTGAACAGCAGTTTATTAGTAATAACCTGGTAAATATAGACTGTTGAATGGTCCCAGATGGTGAACAGCAGTTTATTTATTAGTAATAACCTGGTAAATATAGACTGTTGAATGGTCCCAGATGGTGGACAGCAGTTTATTAGTAATAACCTGGTAAATATAGACTGTTGAATGGTCCCAGATGGTGAACAGCAGTTTATTAGTAATAACCTGGTAAATATAGACTGTTGAATGGTCCCAGATGGCAAACAGCAGTTTATTAGTAATAACCTGGTAAATATAGACTGTTGAATGGTCCCAGATGGTGAACAGCAGTTTATTAGTAATAACCTGGTAAATATAGACTGTTGAATGGTCCCAGACGGTGAACAGCAGTTTATTAGTAATAACCTGGTAAATATAGACTGTTGAATGGTCCCAGATGGTGAACAGCAGTTTATTAGTAATAACCTGGTAAATATAGACTGTTGAAGGGTCCCAGATGGTGAACAGCAGTTTATTAGTAATAACCTGGTAAATATAGACTGTTGAATGGTCCCAGATGGTGAACAGCAGTTTATTAGTAATAACCTGGTAAATATAGACTGTTGAATGGTCCCAGATGGTGGACAGCAGTTTATTTAGAAGTAATAACCTGGTAAATATAGACTGTTGAATGGTCCCAGATGGTGAACAGCAGTTTATTAGTAATAACCTGGTAAATATAGACTGTTGAATGGTCCCAGATGGTGGACAGCAGTTTATTAGTAATAAATTGGTAAATATAGACTGTTGAATGGTCCCAGATGGTGAACAGCAGTTTATTAGTAATAACCTGGTAAATATAGACTGTTGAATGGTCCCAGATGGTGAACAGCAGTTTATTAGTAATAACCTGGTAAATATAGACTGTTGAATGGTCCCAGATGGTGAACAGCAGTTTATTAGTAATAACCTGGTAAATATAGACTGTTGAATGGTCCCAGATGGTGGACAGCAGTTTATTAGTATTAACCTGGTAAATATAGACTGTTGAATGGTCCCAGATGGTGAACAGCAGTTTATTAGTAATAACCTGGTAAATATAGACTGTTGAATGGTCCCAGATGGTGAACAGCAGTTTATTAGTAATAACCTGGTAAATATAGACTGTTGAATGGTCCCAGATGGTGAACAGCAGTTTATTAGTAATAACCTGGTAAATATAGACTGTTGAATGGTCCCAGATGGTGAACAGCAGTTTATTAGTAATAACCTGGTAAATATAGACTGTTGAATGGTCCCAGATGGTGGACAGCAGTTTATTAGTAATAACCTGGTAAATATAGACTGTTGAATGGTCCCAGATGGTGAACAGCAGTTTATTAGTAATAACCTGGTAAATATAGACTGTTGAATGGTCCCAGATGGTGGACAGCAGTTTATTAGTATTAACCTGGTAAATATAGACTGTTGAATGGTCCCAGATGGTGAACAGCAGTTTATTAGTAATAACCTGGTAAATATAGACTGTTGAATGGTCCCAGATGGTGAACAGCAGTTTATTAGTAATAACCTGGTAAATATAGACTGTTGAATGGTCCCAGATGGTGAACAGCAGTTTATTAGTAATAACCTGGTAAATATAGACTGTTGAATGGTCCCAGATGGTGGACAGCAGTTTATTAGTAATAACCTGGTAAATATAGACTGTTGAATGGTCCCAGATGGTGAACAGCAGTTTATTAGTAATAACCTGGTAAATATAGACTGATGAATGGTCCCAGATGGTGGACAGCAGTTTATTAGTAATAACCTGGTAAATATAGACTGTTGAATGGTCCCAGATGGGGAACAGCAGTTTATTAGTAATAACCTGGTAAATATAGACTGTTGAATGGTCCCAGATGGTGAACAGCAGTTTATTAGTAATAACCTGGTAAATATAGACTGTTGAATGGTCCCAGATGGTGAACAGCAGTTTATTAGTAATAACCTGGTAAATATAGACTGTTGAATGGTCCCAGATGGTGAACAGCAGTTTATTTATTAGTAATAACCTGGTAAATATAGACTGTTGAATGGTCCCAGATGGTGGACAGCAGTTTATTAGTAATAACCTGGTAAATATAGACTGTTGAATGGTCCCAGATGGTGAACAGCAGTTTATTAGTAATAACCTGGTAAATATAGACTGTTGAATGGTCCCAGATGGTGAACAGCAGTTTATTAGTAATAACCTGGTAAATATAGACTGTTGAATGGTCCCAGATGGTGAACAGCAGTTTATTAGTAATAACCTGGTAAATATAGACTGTTGAATGGTCCCAGATGGTGAACAGCAGTTTATTAGTAATAACCTGGTAAATATAGACTGTTGAATGGTCCCAGATGGTGAACAGCAGTTTATTAGTAATAACCTGGTAAATATAGACTGTTGAATGGTCCCAGATGGTGAACAGCAGTTTATTAGTAATAACCTGGTAAATATAGACTGTTGAATGGTCCCAGATGGTGAACAGCAGTTTATTAGTAATAACCTGGTAAATATAGACTGTTGAATGGTCCCAGATGGTGGACAGCAGTTTATTAGTAATAACCTGGTAAATATAGACTGTTGAATGGTCCCAGATGGTGAACAGCAGTTTATTAGTAATAACCTGGTAAATATAGACTGATGAATGGTCCCAGATGGTGGACAGCAGTTTATTAGTAATAACCTGGTAAATATAGACTGTTGAATGGTCCCAGATGGTGAACAGCAGTTTATTAGTAATAACCTGGTAAATATAGACTGTTGAATGGTCCCAGATGGTGAACAGCAGTTTATTAGTAATAACCTGGTAAATATAGACTGTTGAATGGTCCCAGATGGTGGACAGCAGTTTATTAGTAATAACCTGGTAAATATAGACTGTTGAATGGTCCCAGATGGTGAACAGCAGTTTATTAGTAATAACCTGGTAAATATAGACTGTTGAATGGTCCCAGATGGTGAACAGCAGTTTATTAGTAATAACCTGGTAAATATAGACTGTTGAATGGTCCCAGATGGTGAACAGCAGTTTATTAGTAATAACCTGGTAAATATAGACTGTTGAATGGTCCCAGATGGTGAACAGCAGTTTATTAGTAATAACCTGGTAAATATAGACTGTTGAATGGTCCCAGATGGTGAACAGCAGTTTATTAGTAATAACCTGGTAAATATAGACTGTTGAATGGTCCCGACGGTGAACAGCAGTTTATTAGTAATAACCTGGTAAATATAGACTGTTGAATGGTCCCAGACGGTGAACAGCAGTTTATTAGTAATAACCTGGTAAATATAGACTGTTGAATGGTCCCAGACGGTGAACAGCAGTTTATTAGTAATAACCTGGTAAATATAGACTGTTGAATGGTCCCAGATGGTGAACAGCAGTTTATTAGTAATAACCTGGTAAATATAGACTGTTGAATGGTCCCAGATGGTGAACAGCAGTTTATTAGTAATAACCTGGTAAATATAGACTGTTGAATGGTCCCAGATGGCGAACAGCAGTTTATTAGTAATAACCTGGTAAATATAGACTGTTGAATGGTCCCAGACGGTGAACAGCAGTTTATTAGTAATAACCTGGTAAATATAGACTGTTGAATGGTCCCAGATGGTGAACAGCAGTTTATTAGTAATAACCTGGTAAATATAGTCTGTTGAAGGGTCCCAGATGGTGAACAGCAGTTTATTAGTAATAACCTGGTAAATATAGACTGTTGAATGGTCCCAGATGGTGAACAGCAGTTTATTAGTAATAACCTGGTAAATATAGACTGTTGAATGGTCCCAGATGGTGGACAGCAGTTTATTTAGAAGTAATAACCTGGTAAATATAGACTGTTGAATGGTCCCAGATGGTGAACAGCAGTTTATTCGTAATAACCTGGTAAATATAGACTGTTGAATGGTCCCAGATGGTGGACAGCAGTTTATTAGTAATAAATTGGTAAATATAGACTGTTGAATGGTCCCAGATGGTGAACAGCAGTTTATTAGTAATAACCTGGTAAATATAGACTGTTGAATGGTCCCAGATGGTGAACAGCAGTTTATTAGTAATAACCTGGTAAATATAGACTGTTGAAGGGTCCCAGATGGTGAACAGCAGTTTATTAGTAATAACCTGGTAAATATAGACTGTTGAATGGTCCCAGATGGTGAACAGCAGTTTATTAGTAATAACCTGTTAAATATAGACTGTTGAATGGTCCCAGATGGTGAACAGCAGTTTATTAGTAATAACCTGGTAAATATAGACTTTTGAATGGTCCCAGATGGTGGACAGCAGTTTATTAGTAATAACCTGGTAAATATAGACTGTTGAATGGTCCCAGATGGTGAACAGCAGTTTATTAGTAATAACCTGGTAAATATAGACTGTTGAATGGTCCCAGATGGTGAACAGCAGTTTATTAGTAATAACCTGGTAAATATAGACTGTTGAATGGTCCCAGATGGTGGACAGCAGTTTATTAGTAATAACCTGGTAAATATAGACTGTGGAATGGTCCCAGATGGTGGACAGCAGTTTATTAGTAATAACCTGGTAAATATAGACTGTTGAATGGTCCCAGATGGTGAACAGCAGTTTATTAGTAATAACCTGGTAAATATAGACTGTTGAATGGTCCCAGATGGTGAACAGCAGTTTTTTAGTAATAACCTGGTAAATATAGACTTGAATGGTCCCAGATGGTGAACAGCAGTTTATTAGTAATAACCTGGTAAATATAGACTGTTGAATGGTCCCAGATGGTGAACAGCAGTTTATTAGTAATAACCTGGTAAATATAGACTGTTGAATGGTCCCAGATGGTGAACAGCAGTTTATTAGTAATAACCTGGTAAATATAGACTGTTGAATGGTCCCAGATGGTGAACAGCAGTTTATTAGTAATAACCTGGTAAATATAGACTGTTGAATGGTCCCAGATGGTGAACAGCAGTTTATTAGTAATAACCTGGTAAATATAGACTGTTGAATGGTCCCAGATGGTGAACAGCAGTTTATTAGTAATAACCTGGTAAATATAGACTGTTGAATGGTCCCGACGGTGAACAGCAGTTTATTAGTAATAACCTGGTAAATATAGACTGTTGAATGGTCCCAGACGGTGAACAGCAGTTTATTTAGAAGTAATAACCTGGTAAATATAGACTGTTGAATGGTCCCAGATGGTGAACAGCAGTTTATTCGTAATAACCTGGTAAATATAGACTGTTGAATGGTCCCAGATGGTGGACAGCAGTTTATTAGTAATAAATTGGTAAATATAGACTGTTGAATGGTCCCAGATGGTGAACAGCAGTTTATTAGTAATAACCTGGTAAATATAGACTGTTGAATGGTCCCAGATGGTGAACAGCAGTTTATTAGTAATAACCTGGTAAATATAGACTGTTGAAGGGTCCCAGATGGTGAACAGCAGTTTATTAGTAATAACCTGGTAAATATAGACTGTTGAATGGTCCCAGATGGTGAACAGCAGTTTATTAGTAATAACCTGTTAAATATAGACTGTTGAATGGTCCCAGATGGTGAACAGCAGTTTATTAGTAATAACCTGGTAAATATAGACTTTTGAATGGTCCCAGATGGTGGACAGCAGTTTATTAGTAATAACCTGGTAAATATAGACTGTTGAATGGTCCCAGATGGTGAACAGCAGTTTATTAGTAATAACCTGGTAAATATAGACTGTTGAATGGTCCCAGATGGTGAACAGCAGATTATTAGTAATAACCTGGTAAATATAGACTGTTGAATGGTCCCAGATGGTGAACAGCAGTTTATTAGTAATAACCTGGTAAATATAGACTGTTGAATGGTCCCAGATGGTGGACAGCAGTTTATTAGTAATAACCTGGTAAATATAGACTGTGGAATGGTCCCAGATGGTGGACAGCAGTTTATTAGTAATAACCTGGTAAATATAGACTGTTGAATGGTCCCAGATGGTGAACAGCAGTTTATTAGTAATAACCTGGTAAATATAGACTGTTGAATGGTCCCAGATGGTGAACAGCAGTTTTTTAGTAATAACCTGGTAAATATAGACTTGAATGGTCCCAGATGGTGAACAGCAGTTTATTAGTAATAACCTGGTAAATATAGACTGTTGAATGGTCCCAGATGGTGAACAGCAGTTTATTAGTAATAACCTGGTAAATATAGACTGTTGAATGGTCCCAGATGGTGGACAGCAGTTTATTAGTAATAACCTGGTAAATATAGACTGTTGAATGGTCCCAGATGGTGAACAGCAGTTTATTAGTAATAACCTGGTAAATATAGACTGATGAATGGTCCCAGATGGTGGACAGCAGTTTATTAGTAATAACCTGGTAAATATAGACTGTTGAATGGTCCCAGATGGGGAACAGCAGTTTATTAGTAATAACCTGGTAAATATAGACTGTTGAATGGTCCCAGATGGTGAACAGCAGTTTATTAGTAATAACCTGGTAAATATAGACTGTTGAATGGTCCCAGATGGTGGACAGCAGTTTATTAGTAATAACCTGGTAAATATAGACTGTTGAATGGTCCCAGATGGTGAACAGCAGTTTATTAGTAATAACCTGGTAAATATAGACTGTTGAATGGTCCCAGATGGTGAACAGCAGTTTATTAGTAATAACTTGGTAAATATAGACTGTTGAATGGTCCCAGATGGTGAACAGCAGTTTATTAGTAATAACCTGGTAAATATAGACTGTTGAATGGTCCCAGATGGTGAACAGCAGTTTATTAGTAATAACCTGGTAAATATAGACTGTTGAATGGTCCCAGATGGTGAACAGCAGTTTATTAGTAATAACCTGGTAAATATAGACTGTTGAATGGTCCCGACGGTGAACAGCAGTTTATTAGTAATAACCTGGTAAATATAGACTGTTGAATGGTCCCAGACGGTGAACAGCAGTTTATTAGTAATAACCTGGTAAATATAGACTGTTGAATGGTCCCAGACGGTGAACAGCAGTTTATTAGTAATAACCTGGTAAATATAGACTGTTGAATGGTCCCAGATGGTGAACAGCAGTTTATTAGTAATAACCTGGTAAATATAGACTGTTGAATGGTCCCAGATGGTGAACAGCAGTTTATTAGTAATAACCTGGTAAATATAGACTGTTGAATGGTCCCAGATGGCGAACAGCAGTTTATTAGTAATAACCTGGTAAATATAGACTGTTGAATGGTCCCAGACGGTGAACAGCAGTTTATTAGTAATAACCTGGTAAATATAGACTGTTGAATGGTCCCAGATGGTGAACAGCAGTTTATTAGTAATAACCTGGTAAATATAGTCTGTTGAAGGGTCCCAGATGGTGAACAGCAGTTTATTAGTAATAACCTGGTAAATATAGACTGTTGAATGGTCCCAGATGGTGAACAGCAGTTTATTAGTAATAACCTGGTAAATATAGACTGTTGAATGGTCCCAGATGGTGGACAGCAGTTTATTTAGAAGTAATAACCTGGTAAATATAGACTGTTGAATGGTCCCAGATGGTGAACAGCAGTTTATTCGTAATAACCTGGTAAATATAGACTGTTGAATGGTCCCAGATGGTGGACAGCAGTTTATTAGTAATAAATTGGTAAATATAGACTGTTGAATGGTCCCAGATGGTGAACAGCAGTTTATTAGTAATAACCTGGTAAATATAGACTGTTGAATGGTCCCAGATGGTGAACAGCAGTTTATTAGTAATAACCTGGTAAATATAGACTGTTGAAGGGTCCCAGATGGTGAACAGCAGTTTATTAGTAATAACCTGGTAAATATAGACTGTTGAATGGTCCCAGATGGTGAACAGCAGTTTATTAGTAATAACCTGTTAAATATAGACTGTTGAATGGTCCCAGATGGTGAACAGCAGTTTATTAGTAATAACCTGGCAAATATAGACTTTTGAATGGTCCCAGATTGTGGACAGCAGTTTATTAGTAATAACCTGGTAAATATAGACTGTTGAATGGTCCCAGATGGTGAACAGCAGATTATTAGTAATAACCTGGTAAATATAGACTGTTGAATGGTCCCAGATGGTGAACAGCAGTTTATTAGTAATAACCTGGTAAATATAGACTGTTGAATGGTCCCAGATGGTGGACAGCAGTTTATTAGTAATAACCTGGTAAATATAGACTGTGGAATGGTCCCAGATGGTGGACAGCAGTTTATTAGTAATAACCTGGTAAATATAGACTGTTGAATGGTCCCAGATGGTGAACAGCAGTTTATTAGTAATAACCTGGTAAATATAGACTGTTGAATGGTCCCAGATGGTGAACAGCAGTTTTTTAGTAATAACCTGGTAAATATAGACTTGAATGGTCCCAGATGGTGAACAGCAGTTTATTAGTAATAACCTGGTAAATATAGACTGTTGAATGGTCCCAGATGGTGAACAGCAGTTTATTAGTAATAACCTGGTAAATATAGACTGTTGAATGGTCCCAGATGGTGAACAGCAGTTTATTAGTAATAACCTGGTAAATATAGACTGTTGAATGGTCCCAGATGGTGAACAGCAGTTTATTAGTAATAACCTGGTAAATATAGACTGTTGAATGGTCCCAGATGGTGAACAGCAGTTTATTAGTAATAACCTGGTAAATATAGACTGTTGAATGGTCCCAGATGGTGAACAGCAGTTTATTAGTAATAACCTGGTAAATATAGACTGTTGAATGGTCCCCGACGGTGAACAGCAGTTTATTAGTAATAACCTGGTAAATATAGACTGTTGAATGGTCCCAGACGGTGAACAGCAGTTTATTTAGAAGTAATAACCTGGTAAATATAGACTGTTGAATGGTCCCAGATGGTGAACAGCAGTTTATTCGTAATAACCTGGTAAATATAGACTGTTGAATGGTCCCAGATGGTGGACAGCAGTTTATTAGTAATAAATTGGTAAATATAGACTGTTGAATGGTCCCAGATGGTGAACAGCAGTTTATTAGTAATAACCTGGTAAATATAGACTGTTGAATGGTCCCAGATGGTGAACAGCAGTTTATTAGTAATAACCTGGTAAATATAGACTGTTGAAGGGTCCCAGATGGTGAACAGCAGTTTATTAGTAATAACCTGGTAAATATAGACTGTTGAATGGTCCCAGATGGTGAACAGCAGTTTATTAGTAATAACCTGTTAAATATAGACTGTTGAATGGTCCCAGATGGTGAACAGCAGTTTATTAGTAATAACCTGGTAAATATAGACTTTTGAATGGTCCCAGATGGTGGACAGCAGTTTATTAGTAATAACCTGGTAAATATAGACTGTTGAATGGTCCCAGATGGTGAACAGCAGTTTATTAGTAATAACCTGGTAAATATAGACTGTTGAATGGTCCCAGATGGTGAACAGCAGATTATTAGTAATAACCTGGTAAATATAGACTGTTGAATGGTCCCAGATGGTGAACAGCAGTTTATTAGTAATAACCTGGTAAATATAGACTGTTGAATGGTCCCAGATGGTGGACAGCAGTTTATTAGTAATAACCTGGTAAATATAGACTGTGGAATGGTCCCAGATGGTGGACAGCAGTTTATTAGTAATAACCTGGTAAATATAGACTGTTGAATGGTCCCAGATGGTGAACAGCAGTTTATTAGTAATAACCTGGTAAATATAGACTGTTGAATGGTCCCAGATGGTGAACAGCAGTTTTTTAGTAATAACCTGGTAAATATAGACTTGAATGGTCCCAGATGGTGAACAGCAGTTTATTAGTAATAACCTGGTAAATATAGACTGTTGAATGGTCCCAGATGGTGAACAGCAGTTTATTAGTAATAACCTGGTAAATATAGACTGTTGAATGGTCCCAGATGGTGAATAGCAGTTTATTAGTAATAACCTGGTAAATATAGACTGTTGAATGGTCCCAGATGGTGAACAGCAGTTTATTAGTAATAACCTGGTAAATATAGACTGTTGAATGGTCCCAGATGGTGAACAGCAGTTTATTAGTAATAACCTGGTAAATATAGACTGTTGAATGGTCCCAGATGGTGGACAGCAGTTTATTAGTAATAACCTGGTAAATATAGACTGTTGAATGGTCCCAGATGGTGAACAGCAGTTTATTAGTAATAACCTGGTAAATATAGACTGTTGAATGGTCCCAGATGGTGAACAGCAGTTTATTAGTAATAACCTGGGAAATATAGACTGTTGAATGGTCCCAGATGGTGAACAGCAGTTTATTAGTAATAACCTGGTAAATATAGACTGTTGAATGGTCCCAGATGGTGAACAGCAGTTTATTAGTAATAACCTGGTAAATATAGACTGTTGAATGGTCCCAGATGGTGGACAGCAGTTTATTAGTAATAATCTGGTAAATATAGACTGTTGAATGGTCCCAGATGGTGAACAGCAGTTTATTAGTAATAACCTGGTAAATATAGACTGTTGAATGGTCCCAGATGGTGAACAGCAGTTTATTAGTAATAACCTGGTAAATATAGACTGTTGAATGGTCCCAGATGGTGAACAGCAGTTTATTAGTAATAACCTGGTAAATATAGACTGTTGAATGGTCCCAGATGGTGGACAGCAGTTTATTAGTAATAACCTGGTAAATATAGACTGTTGAATGGTCCCAGATGGTGGACAGCAGTTTATTTAGAAGTAATAACCTGGTAAATATAGACTGTTGAATGGTCCCAGATGGTGAACAGCAGTTTATTTAGAAGTAATAACCTGGTAAATATAGACTCTTGAATGGTCCCAGATGGTGGAACAGCAGTTTATTAGTAATAACCTGGTAAATATAGACTGTGTTGAATGGTCCCAGATGGTGAACAGCAGTTTATTAGTAATAACCTGGTAAATATAGACTGTTGAATGGTCCCAGATGGTGAACAGCAGTTTATTAGTAATAACCTGGTAAATATAGACTGTTGAATGGTCCCAGATGGTGAACAGCAGTTTATTAGTAATAACCTGGTAAATATAGACTGTTGAATGGTCCCAGATGGTGGACAGCAGTTTATTAGTAATAACCTGGTAAATATAGACTGTTGAATGGTCCCAGATGGTGAACAGCAGTTTATTAGTAATAACCTGGTAAATATAGACTGTTGAATGGTCCCAGATGGTGGACAGCAGTTTATTAGTATTAACCTGGTAAATATAGACTGTTGAATGGTCCCAGATGGTGAACAGCAGTTTATTAGTAATAACCTGGTAAATATAGACTGTTGAATGGTCCCAGATGGTGAACAGCAGTTTATTAGTAATAACCTGGTAAATATAGACTGTTGAATGGTCCCAGATGGTGAACAGCAGTTTATTTAGAAGTAATAACCTGGTAAATATAGACTGTTGAATGGTCCCAGATGTTGGACAGCAGTTTATTAGTAATAACCTGGTAAATATAGACTGTGGAATGGTCCCAGATGGTGGACAGCAGTTTATTAGTAATAACCTGGTAAATATAGACTGTTGAATGGTCCCAGATGGTGGACAGCAGTTTATTAGTAATAACCTGGTAAATATAGACTGTTGAATGGTCCCAGATGGTGAACAGCAGTTTATTAGTAATAACCTGGTAAATATAGACTGTTGAATGGTCCCAGATGGTGAACAGCAGTTTATTAGTAATAACCTGGTAAATATAGACTGTTGAATGGTCCCAGATGGTGAACAGCAGTTTATTAGTAATAACCTGGTAAATATAGACTGTTGAATGGTCCCAGATGGTGAACAGCAGTTTATTAGTAATAACCTGGTAAATATAGACTGTTGAATGGTCCCAGATGGTGGACAGCAGTTTATTAGTAATAACCTGGTAAATATAGACTGTGGAATGGTCCCAGATGGTGGACAGCAGTTTATTAGTAATAACCTGGTAAATATAGACTGTTGAATGGTCCCAGATGGTGAACAGCAGTTTATTAGTAATAACCTGGTAAATATAGACTGTTGAATGGTCCCAGATGGTGAACAGCAGTTTTTAGTAATAACCTGGTAAATATAGACTTGAATGGTCCCAGATGGTGAACAGCAGTTTATTAGTAATAACCTGGTAAATATAGACTGTTGAATGGTCCCAGATGGTGAACAGCAGTTTATTAGTAATAACCTGGTAAATATAGACTGTTGAATGGTCCCAGATGGTGAACAGCAGTTTTTTAGTAATAACCTGGTAAATATAGACTTGAATGGTCCCAGATGGTGAACAGCAGTTTATTAGTAATAACCTGGTAAATATAGACTGTTGAATGGTCCCAGATGGTGAACAGCAGTTTATTAGTAATAACCTGGTAAATATAGACTGTTGAATGGTCCCAGATGGTGAACAGCAGTTTATTAGTAATAACCTGGTAAATATAGACTGTTGAATGGTCCCAGATGGTGAACAGCAGTTTATTAGTAATAACCTGGTAAATATAGACTGTTGAATGGTCCCAGATGGTGAACAGCAGTTTATTAGTAATAACCTGGTAAATATAGACTGTTGAATGGTCCCAGATGGTGAACAGCAGTTTATTAGTAATAACCTGGTAAATATAGACTGTTGAATGGTCCCGACGGTGAACAGCAGTTTATTAGTAATAACCTGGTAAATATAGACTGTTGAATGGTCCCAGACGGTGAACAGCAGTTTATTTAGAAGTAATAACCTGGTAAATATAGACTGTTGAATGGTCCCAGATGGTGAACAGCAGTTTATTCGTAATAACCTGGTAAATATAGACTGTTGAATGGTCCCAGATGGTGGACAGCAGTTTATTAGTAATAAATTGGTAAATATAGACTGTTGAATGGTCCCAGATGGTGAACAGCAGTTTATTAGTAATAACCTGGTAAATATAGACTGTTGAATGGTCCCAGATGGTGAACAGCAGTTTATTAGTAATAACCTGGTAAATATAGACTGTTGAAGGGTCCCAGATGGTGAACAGCAGTTTATTAGTAATAACCTGGTAAATATAGACTGTTGAATGGTCCCAGATGGTGAACAGCAGTTTATTAGTAATAACCTGTTAAATATAGACTGTTGAATGGTCCCAGATGGTGAACAGCAGTTTATTAGTAATAACCTGGTAAATATAGACTTTTGAATGGTCCCAGATGGTGGACAGCAGTTTATTAGTAATAACCTGGTAAATATAGACTGTTGAATGGTCCCAGATGGTGAACAGCAGTTTATTAGTAATAACCTGGTAAATATAGACTGTTGAATGGTCCCAGATGGTGAACAGCAGATTATTAGTAATAACCTGGTAAATATAGACTGTTGAATGGTCCCAGATGGTGAACAGCAGTTTATTAGTAATAACCTGGTAAATATAGACTGTTGAATGGTCCCAGATGGTGGACAGCAGTTTATTAGTAATAACCTGGTAAATATAGACTGTGGAATGGTCCCAGATGGTGGACAGCAGTTTATTAGTAATAACCTGGTAAATATAGACTGTTGAATGGTCCCAGATGGTGAACAGCAGTTTATTAGTAATAACCTGGTAAATATAGACTGTTGAATGGTCCCAGATGGTGAACAGCAGTTTTTTAGTAATAACCTGGTAAATATAGACTTGAATGGTCCCAGATGGTGAACAGCAGTTTATTAGTAATAACCTGGTAAATATAGACTGTTGAATGGTCCCAGATGGTGAACAGCAGTTTATTAGTAATAACCTGGTAAATATAGACTGTTGAATGGTCCCAGATGGTGAACAGCAGTTTATTAGTAATAACCTGGTAAATATAGACTGTTGAATGGTCCCAGATGGTGAACAGCAGTTTATTAGTAATAACCTGGTAAATATAGACTGTTGAATGGTCCCAGATGGTGAACAGCAGTTTATTAGTAATAACCTGGTAAATATAGACTGTTGAATGGTCCCAGATGGTGGACAGCAGTTTATTAGTAATAACCTGGTAAATATAGACTGTTGAATGGTCCCAGATGGTGAACAGCAGTTTATTAGTAATAACCTGGTAAATATAGACTGTTGAATGGTCCCAGATGGTGAACAGCAGTTTATTAGTAATAACCTGGGAAATATAGACTGTTGAATGGTCCCAGATGGTGAACAGCAGTTTATTAGTAATAACCTGGTAAATATAGACTGTTGAATGGTCCCAGATGGTGAACAGCAGTTTATTAGTAATAACCTGGTAAATATAGACTGTTGAATGGTCCCAGATGGTGGACAGCAGTTTATTAGTAATAATCTGGTAAATATAGACTGTTGAATGGTCCCAGATGGTGAACAGCAGTTTATTAGTAATAACCTGGTAAATATAGACTGTTGAATGGTCCCAGATGGTGAACAGCAGTTTATTAGTAATAACCTGGTAAATATAGACTGTTGAATGGTCCCAGATGGTGAACAGCAGTTTATTAGTAATAACCTGGTAAATATAGACTGTTGAATGGTCCCAGATGGTGGACAGCAGTTTATTAGTAATAACCTGGTAAATATAGACTGTTGAATGGTCCCAGATGGTGGACAGCAGTTTATTTAGAAGTAATAACCTGGTAAATATAGACTGTTGAATGGTCCCAGATGGTGAACAGCAGTTTATTTAGAAGTAATAACCTGGTAAATATAGACTCTTGAATGGTCCCAGATGGTGGAACAGCAGTTTATTAGTAATAACCTGGTAAATATAGACTGTTGAATGGTCCCAGATGGTGAACAGCAGTTTATTAGTAATAACCTGGTAAATATAGACTGTTGAATGGTCCCAGATGGTGAACAGCAGTTTATTAGTAATAACCTGGTAAATATAGACTGTTGAATGGTCCCAGATGGTGAACAGCAGTTTATTAGTAATAACCTGGTAAATATAGACTGTTGAATGGTCCCAGATGGTGGACAGCAGTTTATTAGTAATAACCTGGTAAATATAGACTGTTGAATGGTCCCAGATGGTGAACAGCAGTTTATTAGTAATAACCTGGTAAATATAGACTGTTGAATGGTCCCAGATGGTGGACAGCAGTTTATTAGTATTAACCTGGTAAATATAGACTGTTGAATGGTCCCAGATGGTGAACAGCAGTTTATTAGTAATAACCTGGTAAATATAGACTGTTGAATGGTCCCAGATGGTGAACAGCAGTTTATTAGTAATAACCTGGTAAATATAGACTGTTGAATGGTCCCAGATGGTGAACAGCAGTTTATTTAGAAGTAATAACCTGGTAAATATAGACTGTTGAATGGTCCCAGATGTTGGACAGCAGTTTATTAGTAATAACCTGGTAAATATAGACTGTGGAATGGTCCCAGATGGTGGACAGCAGTTTATTAGTAATAACCTGGTAAATATAGACTGTTGAATGGTCCCAGATGGTGGACAGCAGTTTATTAGTAATAACCTGGTAAATATAGACTGTTGAATGGTCCCAGATGGTGAACAGCAGTTTATTAGTAATAACCTGGTAAATATAGACTGTTGAATGGTCCCAGATGGTGAACAGCAGTTTATTAGTAATAACCTGGTAAATATAGACTGTTGAATGGTCCCAGATGGTGAACAGCAGTTTATTAGTAATAACCTGGTAAATATAGACTGTTGAATGGTCCCAGATGGTGGACAGCAGTTTATTAGTAATAACCTGGTAAATATAGACTGTTGAATGGTCCCAGATGGTGAACAGCGGTTTATTAGTAATAACCTGGTAAATATATACTGTTGAATGGTCCCAGATGGTGAACAGCAGTTTATTAGTAATAACCTGGTAAATATATACTGTTGAATGGTCCCAGATGGTGAACAGCAGTTTATTAGTAATAACCTGGTAAATATAGACTGTTGAATGGTCCCAGATGGTGAACAGCAGTTTATTAGTAATAACCTGGTAAATATAGACTGTTGAATGGTCCCAGATGGTGAACAGCAGTTTATTAGTAATAACCTGGTAAATATAGACTGTTGAATGGTCCCAGATGGTGGACAGCAGTTTATTAGTAATAACCTGGTAAATATAGACTGTTGAATGGTCCCAGATGGTGAACAGCAGTTTATTAGTAATAACCTGGTAAATATAGACTGATGAATGGTCCCAGATGGTGGACAGCAGTTTATTAGTAATAACCTGGTAAATATAGACTGTTGAATGGTCCCAGATGGGGAACAGCAGTTTATTAGTAATAACCTGGTAAATATAGACTGTTGAATGGTCCCAGATGGTGAACAGCAGTTTATTAGTAATAACCTGGTAAATATAGACTGTTGAATGGTCCCAGATGGTGGACAGCAGTTTATTAGTAATAACCTGGTAAATATAGACTGTTGAATGGTCCCAGATGGTGAACAGCAGTTTATTAGTAATAACCTGGTAAATATAGACTGTTGAATGGTCCCAGATGGTGAACAGCAGTTTATTAGTAATAACTTGGTAAATATAGACTGTTGAATGGTCCCAGATGGTGAACAGCAGTTTATTAGTAATAACCTGGTAAATATAGACTGTTGAATGGTCCCAGATGGTGAACAGCAGTTTATTAGTAATAACCTGGTAAATATAGACTGTTGAATGGTCCCAGATGGTGAACAGCAGTTTATTAGTAATAACCTGGTAAATATAGACTGTTGAATGGTCCCGACGGTGAACAGCAGTTTATTAGTAATAACCTGGTAAATATAGACTGTTGAATGGTCCCAGACGGTGAACAGCAGTTTATTAGTAATAACCTGGTAAATATAGACTGTTGAATGGTCCCAGACGGTGAACAGCAGTTTATTAGTAATAACCTGGTAAATATAGACTGTTGAATGGTCCCAGATGGTGAACAGCAGTTTATTAGTAATAACCTGGTAAATATAGACTGTTGAATGGTCCCAGATGGTGAACAGCAGTTTATTAGTAATAACCTGGTAAATATAGACTGTTGAATGGTCCCAGATGGCGAACAGCAGTTTATTAGTAATAACCTGGTAAATATAGACTGTTGAATGGTCCCAGATGGCGAACAGCAGTTTATTAGTAATAACCTGGTAAATATAGACTGTTGAATGGTCCCAGATGGTGGACAGCAGTTTATTAGTAATAACCTGGTAAATATAGACTGTTGAATGGTCCCAGATGGTGGACAGCAGTTTATTAGTAATAACCTGGTAAATATAGACTGTTGAATGGTCCCAGATGGTGAACAGCAGTTTATTAGTAATAACCTGGTAAATATAGACTGTTGAATGGTCCCAGATGGTGAACAGCAGTTTATTAGTAATAACCTGGTAAATATAGACTGTTGAATGGTCCCAGATGGTGAACAGCAGTTTATTAGTAATAACCTGGTAAATATAGACTGTTGAATGGTCCCAGATGGTGGACAGCGGTTTATTAGTAATAACCTGGTAAATATAGACTGTTGAATGGTCCCAGATGGTGAACAGCAGTTTATTAGTAATAACCTGGTAAATATAGACTGTTGAATGGTCCCAGATGGTGAACAGCAGTTTATTAGTAATAACCTGGTAAATATAGACTGTTGAATGGTCCCAGATGGTGAACAGCAGTTTATTAGTAATAACCTGGTAAATATAGACTGTTGAATGGTCCCAGATGGTGAACAGCAGTTTATTAGTAATAACCTGGTAAATATAGACTGTTGAATGGTCCCAGATGGTGGACAGCAGTTTATTAGTAATAACCTGGTAAATATAGACTGTTGAATGGTCCCAGATGGTGAACAGCAGTTTATTAGTAATAACCTGGTAAATATAGACTGATGAATGGTCCCAGATGGTGGACAGCAGTTTATTAGTAATAACCTGGTAAATATAGACTGTTGAATGGTCCCAGATGGGGAACAGCAGTTTATTAGTAATAACCTGGTAAATATAGACTGTTGAATGGTCCCAGATGGTGAACAGCAGTTTATTAGTAATAACCTGGTAAATATAGACTGTTGAATGGTCCCAGATGGTGGACAGCAGTTTATTAGTAATAACCTGGTAAATATAGACTGTTGAATGGTCCCAGATGGTGAACAGCAGTTTATTAGTAATAACCTGGTAAATATAGACTGTTGAATGGTCCCAGATGGTGAACAGCAGTTTATTAGTAATAACTTGGTAAATATAGACTGTTGAATGGTCCCAGATGGTGAACAGCAGTTTATTAGTAATAACCTGGTAAATATAGACTGTTGAATGGTCCCAGATGGTGAACAGCAGTTTATTAGTAATAACCTGGTAAATATAGACTGTTGAATGGTCCCAGATGGTGAACAGCAGTTTATTAGTAATAACCTGGTAAATATAGACTGTTGAATGGTCCCCGACGGTGAACAGCAGTTTATTAGTAATAACCTGGTAAATATAGACTGTTGAATGGTCCCAGACGGTGAACAGCAGTTTATTAGTAATAACCTGGTAAATATAGACTGTTGAATGGTCCCAGACGGTGAACAGCAGTTTATTAGTAATAACCTGGTAAATATAGACTGTTGAATGGTCCCAGATGGTGAACAGCAGTTTATTAGTAATAACCTGGTAAATATAGACTGTTGAATGGTCCCAGATGGTGAACAGCAGTTTATTAGTAATAACCTGGTAAATATAGACTGTTGAATGGTCCCAGATGGCGAACAGCAGTTTATTAGTAATAACCTGGTAAATATAGACTGTTGAATGGTCCCAGATGGCGAACAGCAGTTTATTAGTAATAACCTGGTAAATATAGACTGTTGAATGGTCCCAGATGGTGGACAGCAGTTTATTAGTAATAACCTGGTAAATATAGACTGTTGAATGGTCCCAGATGGTGGACAGCAGTTTATTAGTAATAACCTGGTAAATATAGACTGTTGAATGGTCCCAGATGGTGAACAGCAGTTTATTAGTAATAACCTGGTAAATATAGACTGTTGAATGGTCCCAGATGGTGAACAGCAGTTTATTAGTAATAACCTGGTAAATATAGACTGTTGAATGGTCCCAGATGGTGAACAGCGGTTTATTAGTAATAACCTGGTAAATATAGACTGTTGAATGGTCCCAGATGGTGGACAGCGGTTTATTAGTAATAACCTGGTAAATATAGACTGTTGAATGGTCCCAGATGGTGAACAGCGGTTTATTAGTAATAACCTGGTAAATATATACTGTTGAATGGTCCCAGATGGTGAACAGCAGTTTATTAGTAATAACCTGGTAAATATAGACTGTTGAATGGTCCCAGATGGTGAACAGCAGTTTATTAGTAATAACCTGGTAAATATAGACTGTTGAATGGTCCCAGATGGTGAACAGCAGTTTATTAGTAATAACCTGGTAAATATAGACTGTTGAATGGTCCCAGATGGTGGACAGCAGTTTATTAGTAATAACCTGGTAAATATAGACTGTTGAATGGTCCCAGATGGTGAACAGCAGTTTATTAGTAATAACCTGGTAAATATAGACTGATGAATGGTCCCAGATGGTGGACAGCAGTTTATTAGTAATAACCTGGTAAATATAGACTGTTGAATGGTCCCAGATGGGAACAGCAGTTTATTAGTAATAACCTGGTAAATATAGACTGTTGAATGGTCCCAGATGGTGAACAGCAGTTTATTAGTAATAACCTGGTAAATATAGACTGTTGAATGGTCCCAGATGGTGGACAGCAGTTTATTAGTAATAACCTGGTAAATATAGACTGTTGAATGGTCCCAGATGGTGAACAGCAGTTTATTAGTAATAACCTGGTAAATATAGACTGTTGAATGGTCCCAGATGGTGAACAGCAGTTTATTAGTAATAACTTGGTAAATATAGACTGTTGAATGGTCCCAGATGGTGAACAGCAGTTTATTAGTAATAACCTGGTAAATATAGACTGTTGAATGGTCCCAGATGGTGAACAGCAGTTTATTAGTAATAACCTGGTAAATATAGACTGTTGAATGGTCCCAGATGGTGAACAGCAGTTTATTAGTAATAACCTGGTAAATATAGACTGTTGAATGGTCCCCGACGGTGAACAGCAGTTTATTAGTAATAACCTGGTAAATATAGACTGTTGAATGGTCCCAGACGGTGAACAGCAGTTTATTAGTAATAACCTGGTAAATATAGACTGTTGAATGGTCCCAGACGGTGAACAGCAGTTTATTAGTAATAACCTGGTAAATATAGACTGTTGAATGGTCCCAGATGGTGAACAGCAGTTTATTAGTAATAACCTGGTAAATATAGACTGTTGAATGGTCCCAGATGGTGAACAGCAGTTTATTAGTAATAACCTGGTAAATATAGACTGTTGAATGGTCCCAGATGGCGAACAGCAGTTTATTAGTAATAACCTGGTAAATATAGACTGTTGAATGGTCCCAGATGGTGAACAGCAGTTTATTAGTAATAACCTGGTAAATATAGACTGTTGAATGGTCCCAGACGGTGAACAGCAGTTTATTAGTAATAACCTGGTAAATATAGACTGTTGAATGGTCCCAGATGGTGAACAGCAGTTTATTAGTAATAACCTGGTAAATATAGACTGTTGAAGGGTCCCAGATGGTGAACAGCAGTTTATTAGTAATAACCTGGTAAATATAGACTGTTGAATGGTCCCAGATGGTGAACAGCAGTTTATTAGTAATAACCTGGTAAATATAGACTGTTGAATGGTCCCAGATGGTGAACAGCAGTTTATTTAGAAGTAATAACCTGGTAAATATAGACTGTTGAATGGTCCCAGATGGTGAACAGCAGTTTATTAGTAATAACCTGGTAAATATAGACTGTTGAATGGTCCCAGATGGTGGACAGCAGTTTATTAGTAATAAATTGGTAAATATAGACTGTTGAATGGTCCCAGATGGTGAACAGCAGTTTATTAGTAATAACCTGGTAAATATAGACTGTTGAATGGTCCCAGATGGTGAACAGCAGTTTATTAGTAATAACCTGGTAAATATAGACTGTTGAAGGGTCCCAGATGGTGAACAGCAGTTTATTAGTAATAACCTGGTAAATATAGACTGTTGAATGGTCCCAGATGGTGAACAGCAGTTTATTAGTAATAACCTGTTAAATATAGACTGTTGAATGGTCCCAGATGGTGAACAGCAGTTTATTAGTAATAACCTGGTAAATATAGACTGTTGAATGGTCCCAGATGGTGGACAGCAGTTTATTAGTAATAACCTGGTAAATATAGACTGTTGAATGGTCCCAGATGGTGAACAGCAGTTTATTAGTAATAACCTGGTAAATATAGACTGTTGAATGGTCCCAGATGGTGAACAGCAGATTATTAGTAATAACCTGGTAAATATAGACTGTTGAATGGTCCCAGATGGTGAACAGCAGTTTATTAGTAATAACCTGGTAAATATAGACTGTTGAATGGTCCCAGATGGTGGACAGCAGTTTATTAGTAATAACCTGGTAAATATAGACTGTTGAATGGTCCCAGATGGTGAACAGCAGTTTATTAGTAATAACCTGGTAAATATAGACTGTTGAATGGTCCCAGATGGTGGACAGCAGTTTATTAGTATTAACCTGGTAAATATAGACTGTTGAATGGTCCCAGATGGTGAACAGCAGTTTATTAGTAATAACCTGGTAAATATAGACTGTTGAATGGTCCCAGATGGTGAACAGCAGTTTATTAGTAATAACCTGGTAAATATAGACTGTTGAATGGTCCCAGATGGTATACAGCAGTTTATTTAGAAGTAATAACCTGGTAAATATAGACTGTTGAATGGTCCCAGATGTTGGACAGCAGTTTATTAGTAATAACCTGGTAAATATAGACTGTGGAATGGTCCCAGATGGTGGACAGCAGTTTATTAGTAATAACCTGGTAAATATAGACTGTTGAATGGTCCCAGATGGTGAACAGCAGTTTATTAGTAATAACCTGGTAAATATAGACTGTTGAATGGTCCCAGATGGTGAACAGCAGTTTTTAGTAATAACCTGGTAAATATAGACTTGAATGGTCCCAGATGGTGAACAGCAGTTTATTAGTAATAACCTGGTAAATATAGACTGTTGAATGGTCCCAGATGGTGAACAGCAGTTTATTAGTAATAACCTGGTAAATATAGACTGTTGAATGGTCCCAGATGGTGAACAGCAGTTTATTAGTAATAACCTGGTAAATATAGACTGTTGAATGGTCCCAGATGGTGAACAGCAGTTTATTAGTAATAACCTGGTAAATATAGACTGTTGAATGGTCCCAGATGGTGAACAGCAGTTTATTAGTAATAACCTGGTAAATATAGACTGTTGAATGGTCCCAGATGGTGGACAGCAGTTTATTAGTAATAACCTGGTAAATATAGACTGTTGAATGGTCCCAGATGGTGAACAGCAGTTTATTAGTAATAACCTGGTAAATATAGACTGTTGAATGGTCCCAGATGGTGAACAGCAGTTTATTAGTAATAACCTGGTAAATATAGACTGTTGAATGGTCCCAGATGGTGAACAGCAGTTTATTAGTAATAACCTGGTAAATATAGACTGTTGAATGGTCCCAGATGGTGAACAGCAGTTTATTAGTAATAACCTGGGTAAATATAGACTGTTGAATGGTCCCAGATGGTGGACAGCAGTTTATTAGTAATAACCTGGTAAATATAGACTGTTGAATGGTCCCAGATGGTGAACAGCAGTTTATTAGTAATAACCTGGTAAATATAGACTGTTGAATGGTCCCAGATGGTGGACAGCAGTTTATTAGTATTAACCTGGTAAATATAGACTGTTGAATGGTCCCAGATGGTGAACAGCAGTTTATTAGTAATAACCTGGTAAATATAGACTGTTGAATGGTCCCAGATGGTGAACAGCAGTTTATTAGTAATAACCTGGTAAATATAGACTGTTGAATGGTCCCAGATGGTGAACAGCAGTTTATTTAGAAGTAATAACCTGGTAAATATAGACTGTTGAATGGTCCCAGATGTTGGACAGCAGTTTATTAGTAATAACCTGGTAAATATAGACTGTGGAATGGTCCCAGATGGTGGACAGCAGTTTATTAGTAATAACCTGGTAAATATAGACTGTTGAATGGTCCCAGATGGTGGACTGCAGTTTATTAGTAATAACCTGGTAAATATAGACTGTTGAATGGTCCCAGATGGTGAACAGCAGTTTATTAGTAATAACCTGGTAAATATAGACTGTTGAATGGTCCCAGATGGTGAACAGCAGTTTATTAGTAATAACCTGGTAAATATAGACTGTTGAATGGTCCCAGATGGTGAACAGCAGTTTATTAGTAATAACCTGGTAAATATAGACTGTTGAATGGTCCCAGATGGTGGACAGCAGTTTATTAGTAATAACCTGGTAAATATAGACTGTTGAATGGTCCCAGATGGTGGACAGCAGTTTATTAGTAATAACCTGGTAAATATAGACTGTTGAATGGTCCCAGATGGTGAACAGCAGTTTATTAGTAATAACCTGGTAAATATAGACTGTTGAATGGTCCCAGATGGTGGACAGCAGTTTATTAGTAATAACCTGGTAAATATAGACTGTTGAATGGTCCCAGATGGTGAACAGCAGTTTATTAGTAATGACCTGGTAAATATAGACTGTTGAATGGTCCCAGATGGTGGACAGCAGTTTATTAGTAATAACCTGGTAAATATAGACTGTTGAATGGTCCCAGATGGTGAACAGCAGTTTATTAGTAATAACCTGGTAAATATAGACTGTTGAATGGTCCCAGATGGTGAACAGCAGTTTATTAGTAATAACCTGGTAAATATAGACTGTTGAATGGTCCCAGATGGTGAACAGCAGTTTATTAGTAATAACCTGGTAAATATAGACTGTTGAATGGTCCCAGATGGTGAACAGCAGTTTATTAGTAATAACCTGGTAAATATAGACTGTTGAATGGTCCCAGATGGTGGACAGCAGTTTATTAGTAATGACCTGGTAAATATAGACTGTTGAATGGTCCCAGATGGTGAACAGCAGTTTATTAGTAATAACCTGGTAAATATAGACTGTTGAATGGTCCCAGATGGTGAACAGCAGTTTATTAGTAATAACCTGGTAAACATAGACTGTTGAATGGTCCCAGATGGTGGACAGCAGTTTATTAGTAATAACCTGGTAAACATAGACTGTTGAATGGTCCCAGATGGTGGACAGCAGTTTATTAGTGATAACCTGGTAAATATAGACTGTTGAATGGTCCCAGATGGTGGACAGCAGTTTATTAGTAATAACCTGGTAAATATAGACTGTTGAATGGTCCCAGATGGTGGACAGCAGTTTATTAGTAATAACCTGGTAAATATAGACTGTTGAATGGTCCCAGATGGTGAACAGCAGTTTATTAGTAATAACCTGGTAAATATAGACTGTTGAATGGTCCCAGATGATGAACAGCAGTTTATTAGTAATAACCTGGTAAATATAGACTGTTGAATGGTCCCAGATGGTGGACAGCAGTTTATTAGTAATAACCTGGTAAATATAGACTGTTGAATGGTCCCAGATGGGAACAGCGGTTTATTAGTAATAACCTGGTAAATATAGACTGTTGAATGGTCCCAGATGGTGAACAGCGGTTTATTAGTAATAACCTGGTAAATATAGACTGTTGAATGGTCCCAGATGGTGAACAGCGGTTTATTAGTAATAACCTGGTAAATATAGACTGTTGAATGGTCCCAGATGGTGAACAGCAGTTTATTAGTAATAACCTGGTAAATATAGACTGTTGAATGGTCCCAGATGGTGAACAGCAGTTTATTAATAATAACCTGGTAAATATAGACTGTTGAATGGTCCCAGATGGTGAACAGCAGTTTATTAGTAATAACCTGGTAAATATAGACTGTTAAATGGTCCCAGATGGTGGACAG